>NW_024882483.1:0-269479 GCF_019059575.1 Amphibalanus amphitrite | reverse complement strand
AGGAGAGAGAGAGAGAGAGAGAGAGAGAGGAGAGAGAGAGAGAGAGCGGCCAGGCTTCCCGCAATTTTCTGGATGTCTGACCGCCGACGATGAAACGAAATTTGAGGACCTTTTTAAACGCCGATACCACAGGAAAGGGCAAAACACGCAAACTATTCCCCGCCTTTGATAACAAGCCGAAATGTTTTCAGCCCCACCACAATCAGATAAGTGGGCAGAACCCCTCAGATAAACAATTTAACTTTTCCAAAAATGAAGGTCTGAAATCGATATCATTATCAGCTCCATTTCTGGGCTGGACTACAAATAACTCTATTTCTGTATATTTACGGCCTTTGTTTCTTGTGTTTATGCAGCGAATTCGCAAACACTTGTATTACATTATATGTACAGGAAACATACGCAATATTTCGCAAAGGAGCTGATAGGAGAGTTGTACTGTAGCTATGACGAATGACTTCATTATACAATATACATAGACATTAGACAACATGGCATGTGATTGAGTCGCGCCGCGAGCGAGTCAGTTTTACTTTGCAGAGACATCGCTGATACCTGCGTCACGACAAGGCTACTGTCTGCCTTAGCACGATGAACGTTTCCTGGCTTTCCCAGTGCAACGTCATGGTGCATTTGCTACATCAGTGGGTTACCTGTGCTACCTGGTTGTGACAGGATACACACACACCTCACGCTTGCCCTCTCCGGTGACCGCGTCCGTCAGCTGCGTAGTGCTGAAGGTGTGCCCTCCATTCTCCACACCCTCAACCCGCCCGCTCGCCCTCCCACTAGAGCTGCGAGAGCATGCAGCTGATCTTTTTACCCAGGGTGCCGGCCCGTGGGCTGCGCATAAATACAACGCTTCATGACAAAGGCCAACTTTTTGGCCCAGTTTTTATTTGGTAGAGGTAAAAAGCGTGAAATTCTATCCTGGCTTGATCTGACAGCCACCCGACGGGGTTCCGTTTAGCGATTCTCTTCAAAGGATTGGCGAGAGGACTGTCTAAAGTTATTAATTTTACGGCACGAAATGAGTAGTTTTTCGTTAGATTCCATGGCGTAATATGAGACCGATTTCCCCATATGCCCCAGTTATTCTGTGACGGTAAGCCCGTGAGCCGAGTGATAATGAACGCTATGCGACCCAGCTACATGGAAGTGAATAGGTAATACCTAATACTGTGATAGTTATTCGGCTTTCGACATTCACTGTCCTTACGAGATGTTTTGTTTTTAAACTTATCCTCGGGTATGCCGGACTTGAGCAGTTTGGTGAAGATCAATGCAATGTGATATCCCTCGCAAAAGTGCAAAAATTGGTATTTTGTTGTGCCCGCATCACCAACTCCATTCAATATACGCAGTCGTACTAAGCCAAAAGAATCGGCTAGAAATATCTTTTCTTGCACAATGTTCATTGTAAACATGCGTCAAGACAGCATTTTTGGCATTGCAGCCCATTTATACAAAGCCCGCAAACATGTTTGCGGATGCTTTTCCCAGGCCTATTAGCGGTGGCTGGCTGGGGTGATTTATCACCTAACATGTTGGACAGTATCACAGCATCATCAACTGGTGCACTCTGTGACTGTCGGCATACAGAAGACCGGACTATCGTCGCTCTGAGAGCCGGTCGGAGGTGACCACCCCTGCCTCCCTCCCTGCGTGGCAACTAATTAGACCGCTCTCGGCTAGGCGCCGGCTTTTTCTACATCTCGGGTATGCCAGGGACATTGCCTTACACAGCGCGCTGTGTAAGGCCTGGCTGTGCCGCGCGCGGCACAGTCGCGGGCCTCTTCTTGGTGAGAAAAGAAAGACACTCGCGAATGAATCGGCTCTCCTGAATTTGACCAGTCGATTGGCGTAATCTCATTAAACAGCTACGTCTCTTTTTTACAAAGCATAGTTATGCCTTGGTCTAGCATGATAGCCGGGGGATACGGATGTAAAAATACACCCAATATCCGGACAATCCTGACTGCGAAATGGCTCTCTTCCTCAGCGCTAGCCGGCCAGTGATTTTGGAGCGTGAGAACTGAGAAGGCCGTACTGTGCGGCCAGCACCCGGAGGATGCACCTGTCCCAGGAATGGTCCGGAAGGAGCAGAGGGGCTGGGGTGCCTCCTCCTTTTGCCTCGCGCTGCCCCGCGGCGGTCACCGATTAGCATACCGCCCACCCTCAGCGGAACGGCTAGCTACTAGGGTTGACTATTAAGTAATGGAAGTGCCTTAAGCAATTAAACGGGTTTGCGCGTGCACACATTATTTAGGTGTCATTTCATGCGCCGATCTTTTTTCTATCCAATGGTGAAGACCACATGTCCCTAGCTACTTTTTGCTATAAGCTATCGTCGTTTTCCCAAGAGACCTCCCGAACCTGTGGCGCACCACCTGGCAATGGCCAAAACCGCGCACCAGCGCCGAGTGCAAGGTCATTAGAGCTCAGTTTGTCGTAAGGAAAAGGCCTACCAATATCAGAAAACTTCTTTTCTAAGTGTATGGAGCGACGCAGCCTCCCCACAGACGATATGTCGGTGGTTTCATCGGTTTGAGAAAGAAAACGCCGATCAGTCTTCTGGCGGCGTTCCAGGAGTGGGTCAAGACGAGGCTGGAATGGTGTGTGATGCTTGAAGGCGATTATGTGGAGTAGTGTATGCTGTCATTTATCGTGCCAATGTGTATTGTTTTGATGAAAATATAGAAATTGTCCATTGTATAGCCATAACAATAAGCCAATAAGCTCTGATGACCTCGCGCTGGCGCTTGGCGCGCGATTTTGGCCATTGCCAGACTCCTTTTTCATGGTGCGCCGCAGGTTCGGGTGGTCTCTTGGGAAAACGAAGATAGCTTGGAGCAAGAAGTAGCTAAGGACATGTGGTCTTCACCATTGGATAGAAAAAACATCGGCGCGTGAAATGACACCAAGAAAACATGTGCACATGCAAAAACGTTTAATTGCTTAAGGCACTTCCATTACTTAATAGTCAACCCTGGTAGTTATGTGCCCGCTGGATCTGCCGGTCTGGCGAGCGGCGAGCCATCCTGTCGTCACCCCCACCCGCACACGGAGCCTTACCTAACGTTCGTAACTCGGCCGCCTTGCAGCCTGGCACTGTCTTGCACACTGCTCACCTAACGTCTTGTTCCTTCTTGCACTGAAACCTCGCTTGCCCGCCCGCCATTGAAAGCTTTTCTATCGAGCGCGGCGATGCATGGGTGCCGCCGCCACCCAGCCTGCGCAGCACCTCCCGGTGACTTGTATTTAGACTTTGTGCGTGCACGGTACCCATTTCAGACGAGTTATTTCCTGCTCTTACAGTCTGAATGCCTCGACATTGTTTACGCTGTTGCAATCAATTTGTGCAGCCGCTCGCCTGTTTGTTTGCGGTACCCACAAGATGAGTGCGCGCAGGGTAAATGAGACATGGTGGGGCGGGACCGACTGACGCCAGATGGCTTCATTTTGCGGCGGCGAGACGCCGGAGAGGTCGGCAGCTTTCAGGGGTCACTGGCTGTCTGACGTTTCCCCTGTGGAGGCTCTCATAAAGTTGGGAGCTGAGAGCTCACGTTTGTGAGAAGATGGTAATGACTTCTGAAATATCTTCTTTGTGAGGCGATATGTGTTTAAACGTAGCGGCAATGACAGAAGTTGTTCAATATTATGCCGTCAATGTCCAGAAAGCAGTTGAAAAAAGTTTGTGAGACGTGCCGCTACTTTGTGATGCGATACGACACTGCTGTGAACACAGAGACAACGAGCTAGTATGGATGAGGCACCATTGAACTGGTGTCGGCCTTCATTAGCGCCACTGGAACGGGCCGTAACTCTGCGTAACTTGGCGTAACTCTGTTCAGTGTCGTGACTAGCGCCATATATATAGTGCCATTTTTCCCTGGCGGAAGGCAGTCTCGGTCCTCGAACTCAGTGGTTCCCACGAGCTGCTGCCCTGTGCAGCCTACGGACTTCAGTGTTTCAAGCCTCTGCAATGAAGTTCTGAAGGTAACTGCATTTAGTGCGGAACGCCGCGCTCAGAGAATACGCCGAGGCGGGACAAAAAGATGTGGCACAATGACACATGTTGACGATCTGTATGTACTATGAAGTGCTCTGAAAACTCAAGAGTCAAAATGTCACGCCGGTGGTGACAATGCTGCTTTGAGGCTGCACCTTTGCACCCAAAATTGATGGCACGTGATAGGGCAACGCGTCGGTCTGCTCTGACACGGATGTACTCGGTGCGTCATATACCGCCCTCAACACCAACCCAACTCCTGCTGTCGCAAACCCTGCATGCCCGGATGTTCGGGACAGGATTACATCGGCATGCACTGCATGCCTTAATGACGTCCAATGCCTCGAGTCTTTGGCAGAAGAGGCAGTGCATTAGAAATATGTTATCCCTCTGGGTGGCCATCAGCGCACTCAATTAAGGACCGATCGGTTCGGTGCACCCGCACGATGCACCCACCCGATTCGCTCGCCCGTCCTTTCGCCGACTGTTATGGGAGACTGGGTGACACGCGTCCCTGTCCCATGTCACTTGCCTCAGGGACGAGCCCACCAGCCCGCAGTCTCCTGCGTCAGACTGTCCACGGCACCAGGTCACAATCTCCGGCGCCGCTGCCGTAAATCCTTATAAAATGGAAATTGATGAGCAATCTCCGATCGTTTTACAGCCGTGTACGGTGGCGACAGTGGTCGGTCAGTGTTGCGACAGGGGCAGCTCGACGGTCCGACCTCGTCCAGGGTTTGGTCGTATGGGGCCTCCGGTCAGCAATAGGTAGCCGCCGCATCCCCCACATCGTCGGGCCGCCGTCCTCCAGACAGGAAACACCTTCGAGCTGGTTTTATATCGGCCGTAAATACGCCACTCGGAGGAGTCGGATCGGAGAAGGGAAAGGGGGACTGGAGCAAAGGTGGACACTGGGCAGGATTGGAGTGGTAGGACAGATGGAGTTGTATAGCTAGTGAATTGAGTGGGTCAGAGGATGGTTGCTAGTGTTGCTCAACAGTCAACTGTGATATAGGCTACGGTCCAATTGAAATAACATGTTGAAGTCGTAGTGCAGCTTTGTATAATGGCTTCCACTCATGGTTGAATAACCAACTAGCTTATTAAAACGCTAAATATGTTTAAAATCAGTCTATACTCCGTTTTTATCAAAATCAACGTCTGGAAAAGGGGAATATAAAGGTTTGTGTTTGCTTCCAATCCTTTCCCTCGGATCCGTTGATTTGTTTCCGAGTCTCTGCGCGGAGAAGCGGCAGCTGGCCAGCTGTGGAAGGTCCTCACGGCGTTAGCCTCCCTGTTTTCCGCATTCCTGAGCCCCTTCGCTGGGGCGGCGGCCGTCCGGTGCCGGCCCTAGTAAATGTGTCTCATTAGTCCCCACGTCTTAGCGGTGCTTTTACCAGGCGATCTAGCTTATTTTGGCGTCTTTACAATCTGGACTCCGTGTGGGGCAGTGGCGGCGGCGACCCCTTTCGGTGGTGTTTCGCCGTCAATGGCACACCGTTAGGTGATTTGGCTGCCGGTCCGGGGATGGCACGTCACACGGCTGTCAGGGAGGTGGACGAGGGACAGGGCGGCCGGCCGGTCAGCGCTCCATCAGAGACGAGTGATGCCGTCTCGGTCAGCGGTCCAACTGAGGACGCCGCCGTCACACCGGCTTGGACCGGACCGTCACACTGGACCGGACCAATGTACCGGTCCGTCGACAACGGTGACCTGTCCTATAGACCCAGTACTCCCAAACCAGGCCCGCTGTACAACGACCGAGCATCGCGGTGTGGCTTCAAAGAAGCGACCATGAAGGCATGGGCTTCTGCCAATGATGAGATCTTTTGCACTACGCGTCGAACAATGCAGTTGTATAGGCTAAAGCTCAAGATTTTCTCGCTTTACGGGAAGAACGAGTGCTTTGAGACGCCGAGCGATTTAGCGTGAATGAACTAGACATTACATCAGATTTTCGATATCGAGGAGTGAGGACCTCACGTCCCGATGTCGCCGGCCAGCGCGCGTCGAGGGTGGATGAGAGGAAGCCCTCCTGTTGGCCGAGCCCGCACCGTCAGAAGTTCCAACTAGTCGCGTCGTCCCACCACAGAAACCCTGTTCAGCTCCATTATCTACCAGCCGATACACCAAATGGTGAAATGGGGTAACGCTGTCAAAAAGAAGAAACTCGTTTGATTCCCATTGACAGTTGGGTGAGCCTCCCTTTCTGCTCGTTTTCCACGCTCGTAGAATCCACAGGGGAGGAATTGTGGGGAACTGCGTCTCCGTTTGTGTGTGAAGCTCTGCGCCACCAGACCGGCCGAAGGGTTCGATGAACTCAACCTGGGCAGTGACACATAGTGGCGTGGTCTTCAAATGAAAATAGCAGCCAATCCGATGGCGCTTGCCTTCGATATTTCTTAGATAGTTATCCAGAATGCACTAATTGTGAGGAAAGGGTCCATCCGAGTTATATCGCATTCAGTAGGCGAGGGACAGCAGCAAGGGTAGACATGAATGGAAGGAAATCATAGATAGGAAAGGTGTCACGTTCTACTCATATAGCTCTGTCTACAATATTACTATTTCTCCCTCCTCATCTACTTTCCTCTCTTTCCCCTCTATATTTCTCCCTCCCACTCTCTCTCTCTCTCTCTCTCTCTCTCTCTCTCTCTCTCTCTCTCTCTCTCTCTCTCTCTCTCTCTCTCTCTCTCTCCCCGCTTGCCACAATTAGGTGAAATTGTCGGGGCCGTGTTTTTCACGCCGGTTGGTCATTGCGCGTTCTGTCTAAAGAAGCTCTCTCGCAGTGCCAGGGCCGTCCGTTTCTCTGTCCGCACTGTCACTGTCATCACCAGTCATTTGTCATAATCACTCTATTATTTAACAGACCAAATGATTAATCTTCATCGGCGACTATGTTGGAAATTTCTCGTTACGCCCCAAGTGCGAGCCGCGAGCCGCCGGCCTCTCTCATGAAATATCACCGTCCGTACGCAGTCGGACGGGATCGGCCTTCAATTAGGCCGATTATGTAAACACCTAGCGCACGTGCGCAGGTGGGGCCGTCGTTTTGAGATGAATTACAGTCTCATGTTGGAGGAGGGGCCGACAAGTATACCGGAGGAAGTTTTCATCATTCAAGGGGCGAACATAGGGACCGGCCTCCTCTCTCCCAGATTGGAGGCTAAGCTGAACTGAGACTGCGGGCGACCCTGTCGAACGCGTTCGGTCCCGGCCAGGCCTTTGTCTGGTCAGGAGGTATTTCCAATAACCACCCCGTGCGACCGACCGTCATAACTCTTCAGAAAAATGCCAGAAATGTATAATTACATCAGAGGGTTAAGGGTACAATGCTGTGTCGAAGGACGAGTGTTTGGTATCGCCCTTCTCATGGCCACTGGCGCGACCATTGAACTTGACCGGGGGCGTGTGACATCTTCATTGGTGATTGGGCGAATATGGCCACTGGTCACAGGGATGAACTTCTAAATTACTGGATCGTAATTGTTGTAGCAGCAGCATGGCTTTCTGTTCTGCATGTTATAGGAGAACGCATGTACTGATGCATGCATATCAGACATTAGACACATGCGTTCCTTCACGCACCGCTTTTGCCCGGAGGCCAGAAGAGTAAGGGCACGGGTGAAGAGAGGAAGGAGAGCAGAGGAAGAGTGTAAGGAGGGGATGATAGGGGCCTCCTCCACTGCTCTTCCCGGGCTGGTCGGCGCACAAGGTCAGCGATCCTCCGCGCCGCGCGCACCTGACCTTGCTGTAATTGATCCCTTTCATAAGACGATGTCTTTTTGCGCGCCTCTCGGCCGCCCTGTGCGATTCCTCCGGAGCCGAATGGCCGTAGCGCATCATATTTTCACCGCAAGTTGTAAAATATAGCTTATGTGGCTGTGCCAGCGGACGAGCGCGTTCCAAAGAGGCTGGCGCCCAGCCCGATGAGGCTATTCTCAGGCAGACCACTAGACCACCAGGCTTCCACCAGGCATTCAAAGAATCTTTTCCAAACGTCTGGATAATGCTCTTTGAAAATATTGCTACACTGACGTGTAAACGATATATTGGTGCAACATCAATGAAATGACAAAAATGATTATCGGGACGCGTTTGTGGGAAATCCATAAGTTTTATATTGAAATCATGCAAGTCTCTAAAAAGAAGATTCATTCATTTTGCATATACGTAGGAGTCCCGGCATTCGATATAGAGTACAGCACACTATAGAACGTTGACACGAATTTCTTGCTGTCTAAATATGCCGCCCACCAGAGTATTGGCCTAGTTTCCATTTACAGACTTTGGTATACTGTCGTCGGGACTATTTATACGTCATTGGGCACAGTGGCAGGGATCTGCGATCCTTACATAAACATAACTGGATTGGCTAGTTTATGTAAGGATCTGCGATCCTTACATAAACTAGCCAATCCAGTTCTGGTCGACACGTTTGCAGATATTCGTGAACCATTTCCAGGCGCCCCAGTACGAACGTCGTGAAATGCATCCATCGTTTGGGACGAAGCCGGAAGCACCCTTTCATCTTTATCGGTTTTGCTGAAAATCCACTCGTTCTCTGGTTGCCATTTGTAGAATATTATTCAAGTGTCAATCAATTGAAGCCGGAAGTTCTCTGACCCTCTATAAATCCCCGTCTGCGCTGCACGTTCGGCCCTGTATCGGCCTTCAAAGCGCTGACCGCCCGGCGCGGCGGACGAACCACACGGACACCTCTTTGGACGAGCTCCACCGCCCATCAGTTCCGATCGACGGAACTGGACGGGAAATGGAGACAGTGCGTTGTCGCAGCCCCAGAAACGACACCGCTCCCAATGGAAGGCTGACGGGTTCGACTGGGGTAAAGCCGCCGGCGCGTCGATCGAGTTCGATGACCCGGCGGCGGACAGACCGACAGACCGTGCCGTATTGTAACGCTGTCCACCGGCACGCCGTGTGGTCCGACCCGACGAACGGAGAGGAGGACCAACCGGGACGGTACAGCGAGAGGCCCGCTAAAGGAGCCCTCGGGCTGATGACTGTCTTAGAGCGGGCAGGCGGCTGTGCTTACATACGTCTTTCCCAACACATTAGGTATTGTTGAGTAATCTGGATGTTCATTGCTCGCATGCCTGCGCTGTTCTTATTTTGGCTTTCAATGCATTACAAGATCCCGGAGTTCACGAAAGTGTACAAATTTGATCATATATGTATTCACTTTTATTCATGGTTCAGTTAGTTTAACAACGAACGTGATAAACGAAGATCCGTTTTATATCACGTGCTGCGTAATATCGTGATTAGGCATGCTTGAACACAATGTGAAAACATCGAGAGTAACACATATCCAGCATTATTTTATGCATTGCTGGCTCCCGCAACATTCGAAAGTTGTTGTGTTTAACGAAGTGTTCATGCTATTTCTCACGTCGCGGTGAGTCGACCTGTCGACTAAGCCGTGTCGGCACGGCGGCAGTGGGGCCCACAGAGTCGGATGGCGTAGGCGGTTCCGCTACATGGCGGTCATAAACAACGACAACAAAAGTGGCCCGTATCCTGGGTGTGCGCGCCCGGCTCGGGCCCGCTCGACAGGGCGGTGCCGGTGAAAGTGCGCCTGCTGTCCGAATTGGCCGTCTATCTGCCCATCGCTTCGCCCGGGACGGTGAGCTGGTTCGCCATGTATGGCCGGCAACCAAACAACGCATGACATCAGCGAGCAAAAATGGGGATATGAGAGCCACATTTTGTCGGTTAAAGTGAAAGAGTGACGTTATTCTAGCGTTAAAAGCTCCGGGTTTTTGACAGATGAAAGAAAATTGCATCACGAACAAAACTGTTGAGCACACTGCATGTCGGTATGTTAAGTCGCGATATCTGTTCCAGCAGCGGAAATGTCCCGTTTTGGGGAGCTTCTGGTGCTTGTTCATCCGCTAGAATGCTATAATCCAAAACGCTTACGAGTCAGCAGCTCTGGGGCTAAACATTCGAGTGTCCCTCGCGACACCAAAATTGAAGGGCTCGGTTTTAGAGACCGGCAGTTATCCTCCATCCCACCAAGTGTTTCGAGTTACCCAACCACCTCCTCTGGTCGCCGTCCCTATCTATAAAATACAATGCGACCTTCAGCTATGAAATACCTTCTGTTGTGCGCCGGGCTCGTTCCTGAGAGCAGCTCTGTGTTCCCAGGGTGATGGGAGGCGCAGACGGCCAGCTCTCGGAGGAGTGAGGCGTGCCGGTGTCGGCAGCAAATTGGAGCTGGCCACGGCGCATGGCCTTGGCCGGCCTGCTAATGACTCGGCGCGCATCCCGCTCAGAAGGCTCGAACAAACACGGCTGCGGTGGGCCACTTGCGCAACGGCCGGGGTAAACTGGCCGTGGGGGTCGGTATTTGGAACACCGCGGAGATGAGAGAGCTACCACCGTCACCGGCCGCTCGCCTCGGTCTCAGCAAAAAGGGAAACCTCTCCCTCCCCTGCGTTAGGACAGGATCGTCTCTGCATCTTCACAAAGTAAGTGTTACACGTTTACCCACCCCTGCATCCCCACAAGTAACCCAATAAGTAATATATTCTCTCATGTCCCCGCTTCTTCGTCTACAATACACCAGAGCACATATCTGTCCTCAGCTATGGGTTAACAGTTCCCGATATACTTCTCGTCCGTTTGAGCTTGGCCTGCCATCAGCGTAAGACCGAGCGGCCCGGAATGAGGTCCGGAAGGCGACCATTGCCGGACCATCTCCGGCCCGGGTAGTGGTCCGGAAATACCCGTCCCCAGGGCGGCTCGTGGAACGCTCCAAGTGACCATAACAAGGACACAAGCCTTTATTGGCGGGAGCATCCGATCAAAACGGATGGATGGTGTTAGCGAAGACCGTTGTGAGCGAATTGTGGTCAGTAAGGAGTCGCTATTTCCTTTCAATTTTTATGACAGGAAAAGTATATTTAAAGTCACGATAGCATTCGTTAAAGGTATAAAAGGGTACTAAAGTCCACCATATTATACCAACTTCAATTAGTCACGCAGCCATCTTGAAGTACACAGGTAATTTTCCTCATATAAATGCATTTTCATGTAGGATGAAAATTCACCACGTTTTTTTTAATTGCTCGTCGCTTTTACTCACCATGTTTTTGTAACATCATATTGTTTGTTGTTCACTGAGTAGTGAGTAATAGCCTGCTGCCAGACAACAGTTGGGTATGCATATTGCAGAGTCATCAGTCAGATACCTTTGTTATGTGTATAGGATACATCAACTTTCCGTAACAAGGAAAAGGATGTTGCGATCGATTGTGTACATATGTCCAAGGAATTTCGTTTATCATGCAGGACTACGGATATACGTTTTTATTATGTTTTGACCCTGCAGAATGCCTAATAGGCATCTTTTTGTAAACTGTGTAGCTGTTTTTCTACGGAACCGCTTAGTCGCCGAACAATAATATCACGCGTGGGATCCTAAATATTATACATGACCCCGGCAAAAACACGATTAGCATAGATATCAGGGCGGCGGCCATGGGTGACGCCTGCTGCGTAGCGAGCCAGCATGAACCCAGCCAGGTCGCCTGGCGAGCATTCACCGCAGCTGATCCTCAGTGTAAGTACAGGTGCGAGGCTCACGGGATCAGTTACCACTTCAGGTCAACAAGGGTTACAAGGTCAAAGGTGTGGTCTTGTTCAGATCCGATGCGAATATTTGCTGGAGTTGCAGGTGTGGCTAGAAAAGGCGTTCTGAGACAAAGCTTCAATTTGTTGTGGCTAAAATGCCTCGGAATGGCAGAGGAGCTTCTCATAAGCTGATCTTTCATAGACTTAATCATGGCGAGCATTAGCATGTTGCATGTTTCATTACACCTTTCAGTGTCCGAAAACCCTATGTGTAGAACGCTTTGAACAAGGCCCTCAATACAGCTTTGAATATGTTCGTTACTTGTTTAAAAAAAAAATACACAAAAAAAACAGTAGAATTGCCAACAGCTAGTGACAAATGTTTGTCGGCGCGGTCTAGCTTGGCATCTGAACCACGAGCGCAGGCGTACATCAATGCCTATTTGCCACACCAGTGACAACCTCGAGCTCTTCTGACTGTCGCAGTCCAGCCAATCAAACAATTTTCCTCGGCTAGTTGGTTTTGTTAGTGGAGATAATACTTGAGATGCCGCTTTGATGAGCTCCGTCGGTGATGCCGACTGTCGAAAACATTGCGTCTCCGTATCAAAATTCCGTGACATAGCTGGCATTGCCTGCCCTTTCCTGGCGACGTCTATTTATGAGCACCGGCTCGGTTTGGGATCTCTCCAATCTGCGGCCGTTTTTGGAATGGGGATACGATCGAAATGCTTGGACAGGTCCGTCCTCAGCCTGTTAACACCGGCATAGCCAGAGGACTGTGTTCGCTTCGGGACTTTGACGACTTTGCCCGCCTCTGGATATATAAAACGGTTTCCGCCTCCTCGGTAGCGTAACCAATAAAAAGACGGGCGTCTATTTATTAATAGGACGGGAATAATGTAATAACTACATTATTCGTCATCGAAGCAATTCTGAATTCCCATAAAGGCAATGCCACATACTGACCGACATAGCTTCTGTCGTCCGGAGAAAGGGCGCTGCGACCAATGGCTGAGTGCGGCCTATTTTCGAGCTCCGAGGTCTTACTCCCATCAACGTTCTGTTCGGACCGACTGCGACTAATTGCGTCCCTCACTAAAATCACGAGTCGATCTCAGATATCGCCATCAACTCGTCCTACGCCCACCAGTCATTAACGACGACCACTGCAGCATTGGCTATGAAATTCGTGAGATGCTTGAATGGACTCCACGTGAGAATAACGCCGAGACCCAGCGCTCCGCCGTCAAAACGGCCTTGGAGCCGATGTTGAGTGGGCATTGCTAAATGCACATTGCACAAACACACTGCACAGGCATCGCTGCGTCCGGAAACAGAATCGCTCTTGGCGACCGGCACAGCTTCTGTCGTCTGGAGAAAAGCCATTAGTGTTTTGACAAGTTGAAATACTAGAGTTATTGAGAAGAATGTAAGCGCTGGCGGCTTTTCACCCAAACATTTCACCTTAACATACATTACAATTTACAGTCAGGCTCATTGCGGCTGATGAATATATTGCCATGATCAATCCTTGGGGGCATTTCTCCCGCCTTGTACCATATTTTTGACGTCCATTGTCATAGGTTCCAGTGCATTGCACTGCCAGGGTATTCCTGTTGAACAGTCCCCGGGATCAGCGCCCGTCCAGCCCATCACCGGACCCATGACCTCGGCGCCCTCCAGGTGCCATGCACCGCACCGGGCGATACGGATCGCCCTATCCAAACCCCGTCTCACCAACCGGGCCGGGCTCCGCACCCAGACAGATGACCGTGACCGAGCGCAGATTCGGTCTTGTTTCTCTCGTGTCCTACCTCCGGTAAAAACTGCATAGACAGGCAAGAATTCCCATTTGGTGTGTTTTTGCGGCGCGCGCAGAGCGACTGCGGCAGAGGGTGACCCCGGTTACCTCTCCAAGCGGACGGAATGTCAGCTGGTTGGGGTGCCTTTTTGTCGCGCGTATCAGGACATCAGAAATGGAGACAGACTGAGAGCCGGTCCAGCCCGCCCCGGCGGCGGCTCAACCCGACAGTCAGCCAGCCTGCTAGCGCAATACAGCCCAGCCCAAAGGCCAGAGACCAGTCCAGGCTAGCATAGCCCAGCCCAACTCAGTCCCAGTCTATCCCGGCTCAGCTGAACTCAGTTCAGAATAGCCCAGTCCAATCCCAGTTCAGAGGTCAAAAGTCTGAACCGGAAGCCAGCATTGCTCAAACTCAAGACATGGACCAGTCCATCCAGCCTGCATCCAGCCTGCCAGCCGGCAAACCCAGTCCAGAGTCTGGCGGCCAGCTCCAGGCCCTGCCCAGTCCCCATCCCCCTGACACAGCGTATTGAGGCAGCTGCGTACGGCGGCCGTATAGGCCGGCTGGTCTGCACAATGGTCCCCCGCCCGTATGCTTGTCGACCGTCTTGAAGAAAGAGCGGGCAAGGACGCAGGTGGCACCACCCGCACCATTCTTCCAGGCTCCTTATGTGACGCGCAGGTGTGCTCATCGGAACACGGGCGCATCAGCCGTGACCCGGCCGCAGAAAGGTCAAGGTCATGCTGATCCGCTCTAGCGAGATGACTGATGGGTTCATGAGGCGGCTGTCAAAGCCTTCGCCGTCAAATCGTGGGCCATCGTCGCTTTTAGCTCTTGCATCCATTTCGTCAATGATACTGCTTGATGACAATAATTTGTTGCGAACTTGACGTTTGAAAAAAGATCACATCGATATATTGAATCAGAAATATTCCATGTCGGGCCAATCCTTGGTTACAATACTACTTAACAGTCGAAAAATGTCATTCCACCCTCACTCTGTGTAAGTATGCATCCAACGCCTACCTCGATCGGCGCCAATCGAAGTCTCGCCGCTCTGAAGTCTGAATGTCGCATAATCACGTCTGAGCGATTAATCGCACCGATGCGGGCCTTCACCGGCCATCTCCGAGATTGGTCGGGGGCAGGTGTGCGGACCAGCCGGCCAGGGGCACGTGCCCACTGATTGAGCGAGCACGGGCGGAGCAGCTGCTGCCCTCAGCGAGGCCATCGGCTGTCAGCCGTGGGGGCCGTCTCGAAGACTTCTGATCAGGCCGAGTCATCACCGGGCGCCGAGAGTGCTGCGGAGTCCTCCTCGGCTGCGGCACATGCGGGTCCCCCGAGCTGGATCACTTTCTCCGGCCACCCTTGCCCGTCTGGCGAGCACCAGATGTGTGTCTGAGAGTGAGCGGAAGGCCGAGTGGCTGGGGTTGTGTCGAGGAGTGAGTGGAAGGCCGGGTAGCTGGAGTTAGTGGATGGAGAAGTGCCGCTACTCGGAGTGTAACGACAGGTGCGATGACGGCGACTGATGACAGATGATGGCGATCAGAAGGAAAATCACATAACGCTGCGTTATTTACAAAAGAAATATCGAATAGAGAGACTGAGTGTGGATTTAGAGGTTGCTGAAAAGGCTTCAGAGCGTGGGATTTCATTACGTTTATTTCACTTTTCATTGCCCTCGGACGGCTCGGCCCATGGCGTTGCTGACCTTACAGCTCCAATGAGCCGGCGTATATCTCCCATTAGTTACCGCGGCCCGCCCGGGTGGCCCATTACCGGGTCATTGCGGCCCGACACCTCGCTCCAACATGAGTTAGCATGTGTACGGCGAAGGCCGTGCAGAGCTGGCGGCTCCGCGGTGTCCGGCCCGCGCAGGTCGTGACCCACGGCCCTCGGCGCAGCCACGACAGCCGGCCGTGACTGCCGTGACGTGACGCGTCACGGTGTGTCGCGCGGCGGCCCAGTTTCCCACGGCTGGTGACGGTGCGCTGGGTGGTCGTGACGGAGATGCCCTCCGCCGACGGCGCTGCGTGTCCCCGCCCGTGGCCGGCGGCACCGTCTTCCGACCCGCTCCACGGCACACGGCCTGAACACACTCCGCGGGTCTTTGTCTTAGCGCAGTCGTCTGCCAAATTAAACTCGCGACCGGTCGGTGACATTTAACAGCTTAGTTGACAATTATCACTATAATCAGGGCCTTGAGTTCCTTCAGCGGTCGAGTCGAGACACATTCCGCCGGCTTTTATACCCGATAATTGTTCTTCGTTTTCAGAGGGTAGCCAGCCCAGCAGAGTAATTTTCTGAACCCATCAAGCCCGGGCACCATTCTGGCTAGTTTCAGTCTTTAGACGACATTTAAATGCTGACCTCAGTGTGTCTGCGGTCGCGACTGGCCCGGGCAAGGGTAAGGACCCCAGTGTCAAGGCCAGTGGGGCTTTTTGCCGCCCGCGGACACTGTGTGGGCAGCATAAAGCACTCGGAGGGACTGCGGTGGGTGGCGCACGTCACTCGCAGACCGTTTTTACCCCGACAGGTATTCCATCGGGGACAGTGCGCCATCAGAATCGGACAGCCGTGGGACGGACCTCGGATAGCCGTGCGACATGCAGTGGAAACGGACCTCGGATAGCCGTGGGACATGGGTACACGGAGGTCGCAAGGACTTGGATCATGGGTGAGCTTGGAAACGTCATATGATCAGAGTTTTTTCAATCGTAAACATACATCGTTTGAATTGGCTAGACTGCCGACAGACTTCCTTGGGCTAGATCAGTTGGTGACATACCAGGGAAATAAGCTAAAATTAGAGTGCTCTATTTATTGCTCCTGCCCCATGTTGAAGAGATACCCCTAAAAACGGTGATCTTTTATCGGCCCTTACGCAGCAAGGCAGTAATTCTCAGACCGGTGGATGGTAGCAATAGAAAGAGAATGCGTCAAAGATTAAAATGAATTAATTAAAATAACATTAAAATGTTAATTAAGCGTGGAAATTAGTCCCAAACATAGGCTAATTATTGCTTCTACCTCGGCGACGGCGCTCCCCGCAGTGTGCCCGCAGTCAGCGGAGAAGCTCAAATAAAAGCCACCATCCTCCTCCGTAAGTCAATTTTAGAGCGGCCGATTGGGCCGATGCGGGGCCACCAAACTGAGGTAAGACGTGGCTAGCAATTGCAAACCGCCATAGAAATCAATATCTTAAGACGTACAATATGGGATGATTACTCTGAAGCTGGAGTGAAAGCATGAGTAGATTGCAAGAAACGAAATGCATAGATTGGTTGAATTATGTACAATAGGCACAGCTCAATAGATGAAGCCATTTCTATGATGTTGACATTTGACATAACCCTTCCTCTCCTCACCTATGACCTAAGTGCATTGGCAGTTACCGGCATAGTTTTTGAGCACGAGTTTAATTCGCCATCGGACCGCAATGCATGTTGCTAGGCTGCTGCAATTACAACGAACATACGAATACTGCCTTCATTTGTAGACGTTTGTTTTTTAAGCGGTCTTTGACGTACAAGGGGGCATACCTGTCGACAACTTGAGTTTCTCCGAATTTCAAAAACTCCCAGAATTTCAATTCCTTATGCACTGTTGTAGGTACAGCTACGTTCACAAGTTTTCGTTTCCTCCTGTTCTAAAAAGGATGATATTTGTCGATTTCGTGCGTCGCTGATAAGAGGGTGCGTTTAATAATTAGGCCCAACGCTTTCTGCATCCGCGAGTACCTACCTTCAAAAGGGAACAACAGTTTCCATTTATTACACTATGGGACATGTGACAAAATGACCACTGGAACACGCATGAAACGGAGCTCATATTCCTAAAAATGTCTACAATCACTTCCTTTCTGACACTATTAGCAAATACCATCTCAAGTTAGGTGGTTGACAGACAGTCAATGGAGATCTGGGGAGACTGAGTGATGCCAATTCACCACTTAACTGATAATGAGGGCTGAGGGCAGGGAAACAGGCAACATGCACAATTGACAACTTGACAGGTGACAAAACACTACCAATATTGCGCAGTGCACAACATATTACAGCGGCCAGCCCAAAAAATGCTTTTGGTGGCTAATTGCAAAACAAGTCACTAATAAAATATGTCTTAGTTGCAGCGGAACACTGCATAATGATCACACTGTTCACGCATTGAGTGAGATGCCACAGGTGGTTTGAATCACACTTTGATACAACTGCAAATCTGAAGTGTTATTATGAGATTCATGCCTCCATGATCACAGCACTTTGGTTGTGGTTGGCATAACACTTGTAGTCTGCAGAGTTCCACATGAACTGCAGACACCTCATCTGGTGGTCTTCATGTTGCTCAACTTCTTCAGGAGGCAAATGTCGACCACCCAGCGGAAGCATGGTCCTGCAGAAAAGAAAGGTAATGCATAAGGTACAAACATTATCTGCTGAAACAGCCCCTTCTGTTGGCTGTTATTAAACTTTTAACATAACATAACAACATGTATTCCATGTATATTACATTTGTTGAAGTAAAATACTGCCGGCTATTTCAATACCAGAAAATGAAATTATATTGTGGCATAATTCACATGCTCAGCTATCAGTATCAAATAATAAAATAATTTAAAATTTGGCATATTCTATAAAACACATTCATAGAATATTCTACTTCACGTCATAAGGACCCACAATCTTTCTGTTGGGTGTTTGATTGACGCATTAACTAAGTTTGTCTTAGGTCTTATTATTACACACAAAAATCATATTGCATTATTGTATCAAAATACTGCCAGCAATAACAAAACAAGAACATGAAATGTCAATGAGCAGGCCGCCTTTCCTAAAAATGGGTTACTTTGAAAAGAATTTTAGTTTCTTTTAAGGAAAAGGAGAAATGATTATCAGGTAATTATCAGAAAACCACTCAACCAGCAAGTGGCTGGGTGGTTTCACAGCAAACATCAAGCCAAAACATATATTTACATTTATCTAACAATTGAGCCATTTGACTACCACAAGGATATGTGAGCAAAATAAGAATCCAATTATCCAATGTTGACTTCCTTGCAAAGTTTATGCCTTATTTTATGAAAACGTGTCACTAGAATATGATACTTATCATCGAATATTATTTAATTTACGGTTTATTTCGATCGAAACGCACATGGAGTCACGCGCCATTTTCGTCGACGATTAATATGATCGTGTTTCATGAAGAGATAAGGGGTTTCAATGGTCTTTCAAAGCAATAATTTGATGCAAAAATTGGTAGGAAATAATATAAAGCTGGTTCAAATGGCCATCAACCATTTAAAACACCGAAAATACTCAACTCCGTCCCGACGACCACGCAGCACTGCGCACGCCACACTACTGGCACAATGCCAAAACTGCTGTCACAGCAGAAATGTTTTTTATTCTCGATTGCAATTATGGAATTATTTATTAAACAGAAGACGATCTTTCCGAAAAACCGATTGATTTCATACACAGATGCATGGAAAATAAAAAAATCCCGGGAAATTTATTTGTATTGTTTTGTCGATTTTGACATGCTCCTAGTTTGCAGCCATATTTCGATATGTTCTACAGGGAGTTCAGAATTATTTCAGGACCAATCTTTTCCTCGTTCATTTTCCCGTCGATCATGAAATTTTTAGAGCGGAACAATTAGTTTCCAGGCGGTCCGAGCGGTTTTCGTGTGAAGAGTGCAAAAATCGGCGTCATTTTTAGAGCCTCGACACCAGCTCAACACAGGACCCTATGGGAGACGGTGAAGAAGCGGGAGCAATAAATAGAGCGCTCTAATTTTAGCTTATTTCCCTGTAGTGTCACCGACTGAGATGCTGAACAATCGGAAAACTTCGATAGAAGTAGAAGCGTGGCTCCCCAAGAAGCTTCGACAGGAATGGATGCGGGAGGATGTTTGAAGACAAGAGATGACCTCTTGGTCATCTCCGACTCCATGACCATCTCTGGCCATCGCCCCACACCTCTCGGCCATCGCCCTTCACCTCCGTTTACCGCCCGCCGACACCTGTGCCTGTGCGGCGTCTAAACAGCACCTCGACCGGTCACCACCAGCGCGCCCCTCCTGACCAGCGCTCCCCGCCAACTGGAATGTTAACAAGGTGACGTCGTCGCATTCCCCATGGCCGTCTCTGGTGGGCGTATTGTCTGGCCGGCGCCGCCCTCTGCACAATCAGCACCCTTTTTGATGCCGCCGGCGCCTTTAATGGACCCGAACTGAACAGTGCAGGGTGTGAGGGTGTTGGCCCTTATAAAGCCCACTCATGGACCAGCCGAGATCAGCACTACCGCTTCGCTTCCGCCCCTTCAGAACTGCCAGCGCATCACGTCCTGAAAATATATTTTGTGATTACAGCTTGCTCAGGCATTTCGAACAAGAGGTGGTCTCCCATAGTTACTCTACATATACCTATACCGACCTTCTAAATAGGTCGAAATTATTCGGATTCGCTCTGGTATCATTTCATCAATTATTTAGTTATTACCTTAGCAGCTAATAAAAGTCATCCGTCGCGATTCCATAAACGTTTTCGTTTTTTCTGTCCGGAAGTTACCGTAATTACCATCTGAATGTGTAAAGGAATTTGACAATGTCCGATGACCATGAAACTGTCGGGGTCTGCTAAAGTGGCGTAAAGCGTTATCGGTGGTCACATCAAGCTGTCGGCCACTGTGAATTTCGGCCGTTCCTCATGCCGACAGTCTGGTGGCCTTTTCGGAGTATTTAAATGAGCTCCCGTCACTGGATGGACATTTTTGGGGAAGGTTGTCATGTGTCGAATGAACACCTCCCGCGTGAATGAGTTTGGCCTTTGATACTCTGTTCCGGACTTCCTTTCATTTAGATACGTTTATAGTTTAATTCGTTTATTTATAGCATTTACTTTCATGGAATATAAGTCATGGTTTTCATTGCATTCACTTTAAACTGGTGTATGCTAAATATGGAAGTGTTTTAAATTTACGCATTGTAATAAACAACATATATCAATAAAATAATCGATACTTAGGTCAAAGCCAAACACACAAAGTAAACACGTTCATGCATCGATGTTCATCACCAATTAGATACCAGTGAGCATCACAACCGCTTATTGTGCCGCGTATGGCAGAAGCTGACTCAACAGTATTTATTATATTGGTAGCGGTATTCGTAAGACATCCCTACCCTCGCAGTGAGTGTGACCGCGGGCTTCCCAGCAGGTCAGACGTCCCGAAAAAGACGAACGAGGCTCGTCCATCAGGCTCGCGATCAGCTGGAGATGGCACTGATCCCGGCGGATAAGGCCAGAGCCCTGGTCAGCGCAGGCCGCCAACTGTTTTACTATTTCCTCCTCCAATTATAGCCGTTACGTCTTTTGTCTAGTAAGACATTCTTCTCCCAGCTGAATCTTTACTACCGACCACCTGTGGCTTTCGCGCTCATGGTTCATGGTTGGTAGCTCCTCCTTCTAGTCGTCTCTCTCTCTCTCTCTCTCTCTCTCTCTCTCTCTCTCTCTCTCTCTCTCTCTCTCTCTCTCTCTCTCTCTCTCTCTCTCTCTCTCTCTCTCTCCTCTTTCTCTGTCTGTCTGTCTGTCTGTCTCTTTCTCCATCTCTACCTCTCTCCCTCTCTACTTCTCTCCCTCCCTCCCTCCCTCCCTCTCACCATCTTTGCCTTCATCTCTTCTTCCCGCTCTTCTATTATACTGTGTCATGCACTGGCACTAAGCTACGTATGTTTTTGATCCTGTCATCATATCACCATCAATCCAAGCCTACCTTGCAAACCATAGTCATCCCCATTCGCGAGTCTAAACTCTAAGCCGTCCGTTCCAGCGACATTAGTCGAACACTGACGGCCTCACCAAAGACACGGGTGTTCTAACGCTGCCTCGACCGTGGTGTCCTAGAACGGCCCGCATAGAGCGCTCAATCACCTGATCCGAGAATGGAGATGTCGTCTCACCAATCCGAATGAACCCCCAACTCCACCGCTGGAATGTGGCCCGTTTGTAAAGAGGGGGGGCACTGATGGAGCCCTGTAGTGGTATAGTGGCCGGATCTGGCTCCCAGGTTCGGTCTGTATGCTAATTCTGCCGATACCACCTTCGTCGAGCGCCCAGAGTTCGGTGTCTTTCGTAAGTCGAGATGCCATCCAGAGTGAGATAGATAGTAATGGGAAGAACAACACAGTGGAATGTCTCCGGTAAATTATTGGTGAAACCTACCAATTGTTCGCGCTAAATTCGATTAAATGATAATATCAGATAATCGCCTTTCCTAATTAAATTCATTTCCATTGGGAATCACTGAGAGTTGACCAAGGACGAATCATAGAAATAGGTCGCGATGTAATATATAACACCACCCAAGGTAACAACATATATCCAGGCTCTTAATCCAGGTTCCGTGGCAGCGTCTGCACGCCTATCTGGCGTATAAGACATACCTACCGGACTCTTTCCCACTAGTCCACGTCCTCAATGTTGTGATCGTCGCATATTGTCGCACTATTACAGAACCCAGTCACGCCGGCGCGGCCCCGAGTCCTGTCGCACGGTCCTGGGGTCCTGTCGGACCGACACAGTGTCCTGTAGGACCGTCACAGGGTCCTGTCAGGCCGGCCTGTAAGGATCCTGCCGCACTGTTTCGCGGTTTGTTGCGGGACCTACCGAGTACCGGTGTAGATGGCACCAGATATGCCGGACAGCCAACGGCGCATTCCACCGCCGCGCCGTAGCTCTGCCGTTGAAGAGTCAGTAGGGGTTCATTATACTCCTGAGGCTGCACTGTTCTGGCATTAGTACGATTTCATCAAACTCCTGAGGCTCTGCAGATCTTGAGTTAGCAGGAGTCCATCAAACTCCTGACTGGCTGTGCTGTTCTTGCGTCAGCAGGAGCCAGGAGCTCATGTAACTCCTGCGGCTGTGGAGACACCCATCGGCCTGCGGCTAATACTTTGGTGGAGCCCATCCTACTCCTGCAGCAATGCAGTGGTGCACACTCAGCTTCTGTCGGTCGGACGGTGGCCGGGTCCGTCTCTCCTCCGCTGCTGCTCGGTTCAGACCAGTCATGGACGCTTGGGCAGTGTATGCATTATGCAGGCATGCACACCGGTGTATTTGCACCAGGTCCCGGTGCCGCTGCCAAGCAAAATCAGCTGCTCCCTGCCTTTCTGTGTAACCAGACCGTTATCGGTACGTCGTTGTTGTCTTTGAACTGAAATGTTTCGTTGTAGGTTTGACTAATAAAGAAGCGAATTCGTTACCTGCATTTTGTCTTCATCTACCTATCTTTCCCAAAGCTTTCTTATTTTCTGGCGACTTAACTTCGCTTCTCTGATGTTATTTTTCTTCTTTTATAAATACTTTACCTTTGGTGAATCAAGACAAATGGATTATAAAGATCATTTTACACTATGGGGCGAGATGGCTTTCAGTGCACCATGCCTGAGGATATGACCTCTAAATGCAGCTGAAAAATAGACTTTACCGTCGGATAAATTGTTCCCTAATTACCGTCACGAGCCTTCCCACGTGCAACACTGCTCTGAAACGGACCAGGGTCGACTCCAAAGACAATTTAGACTGTCTCATAAAACGCACCGGCTCCCTAAACAACAGCTCGACAAGGTTACCGTGGACACCCGTCCCTCTCAGTTTACGGCCGATGGACCTCGGGCAGGGAGGTAAACAGCTCCAGTCGCCCTCCAAATGCCGCCCCGGGCCACGCACACGCGTGTACTCGGCGGTCCCACGCCGCTCCCCATCCCCGCAGCCACATCGCCCGCGGGGTTAATGCGGTAAAGAATGATGGGCTTTGATAAGAAGCCTTATTCCTAACTTTTTCAGAAGAATGCATTTTATTCGTTTTCAGGGTAAGGCGAAAATGAAAAAAACACTTTAAAATGTAATTTGTTGTGTTTTGTGTTGCTGAAAATTATTCATGCTGCCATCTGCACTCTGCAGCATGACATTTTGTTGTTTGGTCCTCGTCTTGCTATTTGATTAAAGCTAAGGAACTCTGCTCACAAAAAGTCTCACCAATTGAATCTTCTTTTTCTAGAGGCGTGCCGATCCACTTATACCCTCGGTACGCCTGCTTCCTTGATATTTATCCATGCTGCAATCTGATGTCACTGACCGCAGCCCTTCTTTGTACGTCTTCTTCGTAGGTCTTCTTGAAGTCCTTTGGCTGTACATAGAGGAAAACTTCCTTAATTCCATTGCTTTACAAGGACGTTATAGTCTAAACTGGTCCTTTCCCATTCGAATTAACATACAAAAGTACAGTTTGCATTGTGCATTTCAGCCACAGAATGTATGCATGTAAATTTTTGGAATGTATTGCAAAAAGCGACATAAGTATTTTTGTTGTCGCGGCACTTCAAGTGAGAAGTAGATATGCGGAAGCGGTGCTTGGAGGGTTGGCCGTAATTTGATGTTACCGTTATTACGGCGTTTTACGTAAAAAAAAAACACGATTTCATAAGCTCCTTCCTGTTATTTTTCCTCATGTGTCAGTCTATTTATTCATTACACACCTTTAGTATGAATGATGCCGAAGTTAATTCAACTTCATTAACTTTACATCGGCTATAAAGCGCCCTATTGAGTTTGATGTCCGGTGCGAAATCCACCTGTTGTGTGCCTCCGATGCCGATCGAGGGATGCTGCGGGCGCCGGACATGGTTCCCAGAGGCACCGATCGCCTGTTCTGTGACCATCGCGGGCTGGGTGGCCTCCAGCCCACCTGAAGGGGAGGGCCATAACGCGGCGCCCTCGCAGGGCCCGCCGCGCCGCGCTGACAGACGCGCGCGGCGCACGCACACAACAGTCACGGGATTATAGGCGAGACGCGGGGACAGGAGTGGGAGAGGTGTGGAGAACACGACTGTAAGGTGGATAATGTAATGGATATTAAAGAGGGAGGTGGGCACGGATATCAAAAAGGCAGGGATTCGGAACAAGAAAGGAGTTGTGAAGTTCACAGGGAGATGCATGGATGATTTAGCCTCTCGCTCAGGCTCTCCTGCCGCCCTGTGAACAGACCCGAGCTCAATCGATAGTCTTATAGGCACCCCTTGCAGGTGGGTAGGTAATCGAACCGCCCCGCGGTGGCTGTAATCGAGCCACTTGCACTCTCGACGAGCCGGCCGGCGCGCTTTCGCTGCGTGCTGTGCGAGCACTTGCACTTTTGATGCCGATGACTGTCGAAACTTGCCCTTTCGATGGCGCTGCCCAGGCACTGTGCACTGGTCACGACGGACGTTTGTGAAGGTCCATCGTTTTATTCAGCCATGATCAACAAGATGTCGTTCTGATCCGAAAATAGTATACCTGCCTACTAGTTAATTCAACTCGCGCTCTTCAACGATTATCATAGAATTTGTACAACGGGGCCCCCGACTGACCAGAGATTAGAGGCGTACTCCGTGCCACTTTTTTTATCGAAGTGCATCTGTAAACAGTGCAGCAACTAATGCCACTCGACTGTTCCCTGCCTATCTTGAGGCGTGGTGCATATTCTTTGGTCCAAAGTCTTCTGGAGGCCCGGACAGGCATGTCGTCCATGTATGTATGCAATATGCATGCATGTATCTATGTATGTGTTTACGTACGGTTCCTTTCTAGATACCGAGTCGCGGCGCGCTCAGCAGAAAAGGAATGTCTCTCTGAAGGCGGTTATTTCAGTCGCGCTGGCCCTGTCGCTCAATACAGGACTGGTCAGCGTGTTTGATTCTTTTTGCTCCAACGTTATGCTATCGGTCCTGTCATTTGGTCATGAAAACATTCAGACAAGGCATATAACTGGATAAAAACAAGTTGTGGACAAGTTTAAAACATAGCATTCTTTGGCAATAAAAACGCAAGAAAAGAACTGAATCATAAACCACAAACCGCCAACAGATCAAGCGTTTCAAAAACAGCGCCGTCAAGAGTGCCGGCTCATTTGTGTGCGGGTTGAACCGTTCCTGTTCCGCGTGATGAAACTGCTCATTCCATTCAAAATAGAGGTCGGTGCAAAGTAAAAACAAACAACTTTAAGTAGATACCGGTGTCGGAACTATTTGAATTATGCATTAAACAAAGCAAAGGCATGTGGGCCGGCCAACAAAAAGTCTGCTGTGTCGACAGATGCCTATCACAATGAATTGGTTGTCGACGGCCGTCGGCCGGGCGTCCCGTCTCGGCCAGCCGTGTTCCTTCAGATAAGGAGCTGCTGCAAGCGGCGCTGCTGCAGCAGCGGGGCCACACATCCAGGTACACTGACAGAGACTTGGCTGCCTGCATAGGTACGGAGGGAACACACCCCGGTACCCGTACAGATCCGGCTGGTGCAGCGTCGGGGGGCCACACATCTTGCCGCCGACACAGAACTACCTGTCCGGCTCCATACGGAGGGCTGACCTTCCTGGCGCTGCTGACACCTTTAGCAGCTCAACTTAGGCCTTCTGTGGCCCGACACAGCTTCCTGCGGTTTGATTTGTCTGGTTTGTCATCACAGAATGACGCATCTTCGAAAAATGCTATCAACGCAGCCATCGAACTCAGTTGGTTAGATAGCT
This sequence comes from Amphibalanus amphitrite, assembly GCF_019059575.1. Classification (NCBI taxonomy): domain Eukaryota; kingdom Metazoa; phylum Arthropoda; class Thecostraca; order Balanomorpha; family Balanidae; genus Amphibalanus; species Amphibalanus amphitrite. The sequence goes on along the minus strand of NW_024882483.1, from coordinate 243,496 downwards.
AATGGGATGACTAAATTCCTATCTAATCCCTTCTTCCGAGGTCAATACTTCAATTTGAAACAAAATGCCATCACCTGTTCCAACCGATATATCCTGGGATTCCGGATCCGATAACTTAATTTCGGAATGAAGAAAGGCGTGAGGAATAACGAAGGGTGACGCGTATCCGGACTTATCGCTCTCTTATCTCGCTCCTCGTGGCCAGAATACGTCAATCATCCGGGTATAAAGGCTTGATATGTGGGAGCGGCGTCTCCGTACATATTCTATAATTGCTACATGCCCCCGATTTCACGGTACGGTGGTGCAGCTGTCGCGATTAAATCCAACTCCCAACCCGTCCACAGGAAATGCTTGAGAACGGATTTGTTGTGGCGTCCCGACCAGGTTCGTCTTGAGGTCAACGGCCGACGTTTTGAGGTCCCAACCACAACAAGTAGAACTCAAGCACTTGACTATAGAACTTCATCATCAATTCATCAGTGATACACATTGCCAAAAGAGTTCATTCCCTCTCTTTTAACCCTAGACCGCCGAATGCGCGCGGCTGACCCCACCGATACGTATACTACGTATACCTGCCTTTGTGGTTGTCTGTTCTTGGCCTGTTGCGCCGCTTCATTACAGCCCAGGCCCGGCAACGAGACATCCTCGTTCGTCAGAACAGATACCGTGCCCAGCTGCAGCGGTATGAACCTGTCTCAGAAACACCTGTGATTTGGCCACCTGTCGACTTCCGATTGGAATTCGAAGTTAGTCAACAACTTACGATCCTTTTCCGGATAGTCAGCTGTGCATTCAATTTCCATTATGTCTATTTTGTGCTCTTGTCACCCCTGTGAACCCGAAAAACGTTTGCTTTAGTTTTCATTCATTCGAAAGGCGCCTTTTTAGAAGTACCCTCTGCTCTCTGTAGTCACTATGTAGTTATCTGTTGATGCACCTTGGCGTTCATGGCTAATGTTTCTCAGACCTTTCATGTTGCACAGTCATCTCATGACCTACGCCCTTTCCATTGCAGAACAGTATACCTTTTTCATAGAGGATCAAATAACTCAGCGCTCACGTTTATTTCACTGGCACGCCAAACATGTGTGTTGTATCCTTTGACTCATGATCGGCGCTGGCTGAGAGTTGCAGGGGCCTCCCACCCGGCACATGAGTTCAACCGGAGTTCCTTCTGCACTTGCACTGGCGAAACGGCAGGGGCCGTGAGGGTATTCAGTGCAGACCTGCCTCTGCAGATCCGGCCCACCCGGGCCGCCTCTGCTGGTGGGGGCGCTTCGCACGGCTGCACTGCCGTGAATACCGGCCTGTCCATTCATTCTGAGACCTTGCCTGCACGTCCCCTCCCCCCACCCCCGGTCTGCAGAGCTCCAAGAACACCTGCTAAAAGAGCCGCCTTTGCCATCTGAAGGCTACGGGGAATGCCCCCGCGGCGACTCGGAGCAGCTTGCTCGGCTCTGGAGTGGGTATCGCTGTCTGCTGCCACGGGAGTGGTCCCAAACGGCTCGTCACGCTCGGCCAGCGTGCGTCATTTCTCAGGTGAATATTCACAGCCTGTCGGCCAGGCGCTTTGGAGATGGTATCTGGCCGGTGTTCTCTAATGACAGCTGACATGGGCGGCGGTGGCGGACACACACACAGACGGACCGCACTTCTGAACGAATTCCCGACCCCAGTTAGAGTCGCTCCCAGTCAAAGGTGATCACATTCCGCGACCAAACTGGCCATTGGTCATTCGTCATCGTGGAATTGGTCGAAATGATGGATCGCTTTGTAACGCGCGTCTGGCTATGTTGGACATTGGGATTTTTGTCGATGGAATCTGCTGAGGTGTTAAAATGTGTGTTGGTTAACACCAGCGTCCAGCGTCCAGTTGAGAACTTTTCGGAATGCTTAACCCGGCAGTTGCTGGGGTATTTTGCCACCCACCGTTTGCTGGGGGAGGGGGGGGGGCGTTAAACGCCCCCAGCCGATAACTCGAGAACCAATAGGCGCAGCGAAACGCACGAGGCGGCAAACGAAAGAACGCGACGAGACGCTTCAGATGAGTACTTAAAAGTTGAATTTTGAGGTCACAGGTCGGGTCAAGGTCAGGTCAAACACCTGAAATCGGGCTTTCAGTAGCGTGGACTTCAGGACTTCGCAATGGGCGCCTCTCGTCATAAACTCTGTCAAAACGGCGCACAATCCATCATATAAGGCCTACAAGAGTGTCAGCTTCATGTAGGGGTCAGTCAAGCATAGGTCATGGTCAAGGTCAGGTCAACCGGATAGGCACATATCCCTGAAAATCAAAACTGATTTTCGCAGCCTGTGACACATGATTTATAGGTAATTTGGGGCGTAGAACACGATGGTGACAATCATTTTATCATATGTGTACGTGTTTGGCTCAAAAAGTTCAATTTAAGAAATGCATGTATCATGGTCATGAAGAAGTCACGAGAAATTGCCAAGATTCAGTTCAAGATTATGGAAAATGCGGAACGATAATCAATAATCGAAGATAGCCATTTGATTGATCATGGTATTGGCAGTCTAATGGCGTTTACGGCATGTCTGTATGTCTATTTTGTGATTTTATATGATTTTTTGAACATGTGCTGTTTTTGGTCGAAAAGTCAGAAATCATGACGTCACTAAAACCTCGATATCTCAAAAATTTTCCGACTGATTTTTTTGAAACTTTGTCACAATAAACTTCAATCAATTCCCTAAAGGTACCCAAAATTTGGCGCGCCTGCGGCGCGCCGTTTTTATGCTATGGCCCGGCTAAAAAAGTGGGGGCGTTTAACGCCCCCCCCCCCCAGCAACTCGCGGGTTAAAGGGGAACCATTTTTCTGTTGGAAAAGCCATTTTTACATTTCATCAATGTTTTCTGTCTTTTTGTGATCATGAAATTTCGTTCATTGCGAAATATTGTCTGATCTTTTTTCTACATTCTTACGTTCATATTTAATTCTCACGTTGAGGCTCTCTTCTTTTTCTACAAAAGGATGTTAAAAACTGCAGATTTAGGGGATTGGATCTTGCCTTTTAGCGCTTTTTGTTGTGATCATCCTGACAGAGCCGCTGGCACAGGCTGTCACGCTAGCAGCACATGACCACTGGCGGATCCAGGGGGGGGGGGGCCACGGGGGCCATGCCCCCCCCCCCCAAAGGCCTAAAGTGGCCTGTTTGGCCCCCCCCCCAAAACGTCAGAAAAATTTCTAAGAAAATATACCTTGATGGAGGTTTTTAGCCACTTGGTGAAGTAAAGTTTCCACAGCATAATATGGAAGCAATATGGTAGCAGTCGAGGGTCAGTCAAAAGTTGCGCGAGCGGAGTCGACCTTCAAAAAAAGACTGTTGTTGGCACGTGTTTATGGCGCGGCAGCTGGTAGTTGGCGGTGTTTCGCGTGGTGTGGCATCACTGGCGGATCCGGGGGGGGGGGGGGGGTAGCACGGGAGCCTGAGGTGCCCCCAACAGGCCCGTGATGCCCCCGACAGGCCCAAGGTGCCCCTGCGACCTGCGTGATGCCGTGATGCCTGCGAGGCCGGTGGTGCCCCTGCGAGGCCGGTGGTGCCCCTGCTAGACCGGTGGTACCCCTGGCAGGCCTGTGGTGCCCCTGCTAGGCCGCTGGTGCCCCTGGGCCCTGACAGGACTGTGATGCCCCTGACAGGCCCAAGGTGCCCCTGTAAGGCCGGTGGTGCCCCTGTAAGGCCTGTGGTATCCCTACTAGGTCTCTGGTGCCCCTTTGACAGGCCCATGGTGCCCCTGCGAGGCCGGCGGCGCCCCTGGCAGGTCTCTGGTGTCCCTGACAGACCTGGGGTGCCCCTGACAAGCCTGTGGGGCCCCTCACAGGCCCGTGGTGCCCTTGCTACTTGCTAGGCCTGTGGTGCCCCTGGCGGGCTGGTGGTGCCCCTGCTAGGCCGGTGGTGCCCCTGACACGCCTGTGGTGCCCCCGGGCACCAAGGGGGGTCATGACTCATGTGGCCCCCCTTGGATCTGCCACTGATACATAATATATTGATTTGTAAAGGCGTTACGGCTTATGCAATATGCAATTGCAGGCACTTGGTATGCCTCACTTATCCCTTATTGGGGGCTCTGGCGGGCTCCTGAGGGCCCACGTCTATCTCCGGGAGCCCTTGACAGGCTCCTTTGGGTCCTTTCAGTCCACTATAGCATAAGAGGTCTCCATGCGAGTCCTATACATCTGAGGGCGTACCCTGACGTCTGAGGTACCCAACTGCAGCTCCAATGGTCTCTTACACTGGCGGATCCAGGGAGGGGGCATTTAGGGCCATGCCACCTTCCCAGAGGTCTAAAGTGGCCCGTTTGCCCCCTCCCCCAAACGATAATGAAACATAGTTCAATCAGTGCGTGGCCTAGGAGCCGAGTTAGACAGGGGGTGTTTTACCACCTCCCGGCCCGCAAAGGGACCCAAGCACTGACTCGAAGCGGGTTAACTGGTCGACAAAAGCAATGGTAAGTGCTTACAAAGTAATATAAAGGCATGGGTCGGGTGGGCTACCATTTATATATTTTTCTTTCTAGTTAAAAAAAAAATCATAGTGTCGGGGCTGTGACGAAAAATAAGTGGCCTAAATCCGATGAGAAAACAGGATTTGGGGGTACCCTAGGTTTGGCTCCAGCATGAGTTGCCCCCCCCCCCCCCAAAACGCAAGCCTGGATCCGCCAGTGCACATGACAGTTTATCCCTGCGGCCACATTTCACACGATTGTGTGCCAATGTGCTATAAGAGGCACAATTTATAGTAGTGCGTGATGAAGACCACGCTGCTTTACAATAGGTGATTTGCATGGACAATTTTTGAATGAACTTGGCATTAAAAATATCGCACGTTTATATAGTAAGAAAGTAAGCTGAGAAGGAACTATGCATTTCAGACCCCATGAGACCCTGCTTTTCGGCGATAATTTCTTCAATTTTTGTCCAATTAGCTTGAAATTTTGGCAGACGATATTTCAGCTCAAGCGCCAATTTTTGTCAATATGGTCTCTTAACAAAATATCAAAATTTAGACCACTTATCGTTGGCTCGTAATGTTTATCAGTTTTTGCACCCGGATAGAGGCTCGCTCGCTACCGCACCGGATTGGATAGGAGCGCTGGCCAATCACGTTGCGCCGGGCCCAACTAAACTCCGCCCACTGGCCGTGACCGCGATGGGTCTATGCCGCTTCAGTCGGTGTCAGCACCGCGGAGAGTTCGGAGCGGGACCACATGCTGGAGACAAGTGAAGCTGGCAAAGTTGTTTCGGGACGAAAGCCAAAAAATTATCCGTTTGAGGGCATTTGGTATCCTCTTCGCCTTATTTTGGTATTTACGTCGAACCAGCTCAGAATATTCAGAATGATCAGAATCAAGGTAGGATCTATTGGAAGGGAACCGGCCGTTGAAGGAAAGATGGATAGACTCTTAGACTCTGAACATCTATTTAAGCCGGAGTTGCACCTATCTCATCGTCAGGTTGGGTCAGGTCACTACCTGATTACCTATAAGATCATGTGTAAGCCTCTGCTAGACCCAAAAATATTGATATATTTGGCAGTATCAATAAATGTTTCTGAGGAAGGCGCAGAAAGCAACAAAGTAGGATGAAGAGTCTCGGGCACGGCCGATTGCCTGGGGCATCGCTCCAGCGAAACGACCGTATTCGTGATTCGTGAAGCGGTGCGGGGCGCCGGGTGGGGCAGAAGCGTAATGTGTCGTATGGTAGAAATGGCCTTTATCGCGGTGTCATGTGTGTGTTATATTGTTTAGACGTGCACAAAAAGAAATAGCAATGTGGCAGGCGGACGTTGGGCACTACACGAGAACGATCATCAATAAACTCGTATCTTTTTTGTAAAACTTAAGTAGTAGGTATGTCCTCAATGGTGAGGTAACTATCTCTAGGCTTTTACTTTTCATGTTTGCATTTCAACACACAAGCTCTGGGGTTAGTCTGCGAGGCTGTTAGTCACACAAGTTAGTCTGGCGACCTCCTCAACCTAAGTCGATGATCAAATGGATTAGTCCTGAAGGTGTTCAATGCTTATGCTACACCGGGATGATATAAATCGATCACACCGGCATACATTCCTAATCAAATTTCATATATCAAACACATAAATTGCATCCTGTTAATGGTGATTCTGTTTTACAATTTGGACGTAGTCTGACGCGATACACAATCTTACGCAAGCATTTGAAATCAACAGCGTCTTGTATGCGCGTTTTTCACAAGCCCCGAATCTTGTGTGGAAATATATATTTTTTTGTGACTGAACAAGGTGTACGTACATTTATGATAGATACAATTAGTCGAGGGCTTCAGCTGGTGCGTTCCTTATGCGCGCTATTTAGCTCATTCGATGAAGTTACGGCTGCAACGACAACTACACGGCAGCTACGGCCCATGCGAGCCGCCCCGGTGCGACAGCTACTGCCCCGCCCGCTCCACGCAGCCGACTGACCGGCCAAGGTCACTACCCCGTCCGCCGGGAGGGCGGAGCTTAATGGTCACGTGTTTGTGACGTCATACCTACGCACGGATAGCCTCTACTCCACTGACGGATTCACGGAGCCGATTTTAACATTACGAGGCAACGACAAGTACCCTAAAATTTGATATTTTGTTAAGAGACCATATTGACGAAAATTGGCGCTTGAGCTGAAATGTGCATTGTGAAAATTTGAAGCAAATTGGGCAAATAGTAAATAAATTATCGCCGAAAATTAGGGTCTCATGGGGTCTGAAATGCATAGTAAGCTACAGTCAGTGCAAACGAAAAGCTCAGAGTCCCACAGGCCACGAAGATGGGGCGATAGCCGATAGCCAACATACTCGATCAGATAAATGGATTGTTGCATTACCCAGCGCAAAATCAAACAGATGGATACCAATGTGACTCATATAGGCGGTTGAAACACACAGTTTAACATTTAAAACACCGTCTGATGTCTTACAATGTCTAACAGGCGGTTAGACATTTAAAACACAAATTATCAAAGATGATAAAACTCTGTGTTTCCCTTGTGAGCCGGACCGGTGACCCTGGGTCGTTTGGCTGCATCTCTGGCAGTCCTGCGGCGCCGCGCGAGCGGTGGTGACCCGGACGTGACCTTTGGCCTCTGTGAGCACAGCTGAGCGGGCGACACCGCCAGCTGGCGAGCCATGTGCGCCCGCAGAGACAGGCGACAGCGCGCCGGGGTCACAGAGACAGTGAGGCTCCACCGGGGACAGCCGCCGACCGACGTGGGAATCGGCCCGGCACCGAATTCCGTCACTATCGTGCTGTCAACACCGCAATGGACGTTATCAGTTCGCGCAGCTCACAACTGGAATGTCTCCAGGCCAAATCTCCGGCAATTTTGCTTTCTTTTTGTCCGGAAATGCTTGTGTTTGGTGCGCGGCCCGTAACAGTTTTATGCTGTTGTCATGGCTTACAGGAAGGCCGACAGTTGACTGCAGGAGTAATGTATCGGCGTGCTGGCACGGTGGGGCCTTGCCGCTTTGGAGGAAAACAATACAGGTCCAGGCTGCGGGATTTTTAAAATGCTTCTGTATTGAATCACCACCCGCGCGATGTAAAGTAGCAGTAGGAATAGGTCAAAAGGTCGTTTAACGCCCTTCATAAGCCTGCGGACTGCGCACTGTGTAATGTGCATCTCTTCGAATGTATTTCAGCTTTATAGGGTGAATACATATATCTTGTCTGTACCTCTAAGTCTACATCCTACAAGTGCCGGTCTCTTGACGAAAAGTCTCATTCGCCCATTCACAAAGGCACACTCGAAAGTTTCAAGCCTCGAACCAGCACGTTCATCAGTCTCCTCTCGAGCTGACGGGACGACAATATCCGACAAGCCACAGTGCAGGACAGGTGGATCAGCCAGCGCTGCAGCCACGGCTCAGTATCAGGCGACGTATCAGTGGGGTGTTTCCCAAATACCGGTCACGAGTTTACACAGTGATTACCGGCAGTGTCGCGTCAAAAAACAGGCCGACATCTTGTTGCTGCGCCGCCACAGGCCCTCTAGTATAGCTGCCGGGCTGGGTGATCGGCCGGCGCACGTCACTCGCTCTCATGTTTCCTGTACGCGTACTTGTCGGTACACCGGAGGTGGCTGTTTTTGTGGTCGAACTGCAGACCGCAGCGGCGGTGTTGTGGCGACAGGGGCCGAGGAACGGCATGGTGCGGTGGCACGCAGGCGGCAGTCCCTTGTCGCCTACTTGAGGCATCTGATCGGACTAAGACTGAGTATGATTTTTGACTGATTGGACTGAAATTGATCTCTGCATCTAGCCGGACTAGGTCTGGTGGGACGTGACTGAGACATTTGCCATCAGAGTGAGGTTCAGTTTTACGCGGGCTGATGCGGATCTCTTTTTGTTCGCACTACGATAGGAGGCGACTGCCAAGTGTGACAGGTCACTGACCTCTGTTCTGTGACCTATGTCGGTTTGTCAGTCCCCCCCCCCCCCCGGCACAGTCCCCTGTGGCTGACGGCATGACTGGCCGACTGGCTAGGAGGCGCCTGTTCGGGAGGCGGACTGGTCCGTTTTGGCGCCCGCGTCAGACTTTGACCCGGTCAAATGGTTATGTTGCCAAATCGTCAGAGTATTGACCACAGCTGAAACCAGAGTTAGCCTTGCCTTTCGTCTGTCTTTATTCTTATTGTTATTTTTCCTTAATGTTGAATATAATCACGGTCGCTGGAGTCACGTTTTAAGCCAAATAACGTCATTTTCAATAGATTGTCACATTGCGTACGTCATTGTTATATAAAAGAAAAAGGCTAGTTGCTTTCAAAATTTCAACCGCGTATTTCCGTCATTTTCTGATAATTCTGAAAGATGTTATTTTGAAGTCGGTGCTGTCAACAATAAGCTAAATTCCAGAGGTGACTTTCTTCGTACACGACAATGATGAAAACAAGTAACCGCCGGCGATGAGACCTCAGATTAAACCTATACACAGCACCGAAAATGAATCGACACGCTTATCTGACAAGATCGCGGTAAGATGTCGTTTAACAGACGGTTGTTTTTTATATGGGCTAGAGACTCTCACGAGGATAACTAGCTTATCTGCGGCTTTCGTCACCGCTCACCGCAATCACTCAGCGTATTTCCACAAACAGTGGACTGTGGAAGCATGCTTCCACATTGGACAGTGGCACAGTTATAACTGTGCCACTGTCCAATCCAGACAGGACCAACTTCAAAAGGACGAGCGACTAATGGGAAGCAATGGCAATTAACTTATGAGTTCTGTTAGTGAAGTTGCCATAGCAGCATTATTATTGTGTGGATACGTTGAAGCCCGTTTCTCACTGCGAAGCCGCATACACTATTAGGAAGGTGTCGAAAAGGCATCCGAAAGGAGAGCTCGCTATGTCCCATAAAATAGACCGACTGCCTAAAAACGCATGTCTCGGGATGATTCGGTCCATGTCCATGTAGTGGCCCTTTATCGATCAATGTAATCCCAAGAAGAAGAAAAAAAACACCGATAATAGTCAAGGCTTTGAAGACTACACGCATTCCGATTTCACCATTCTGAGGTTATCGGTTGGGCTGCCACGCAAGAGTTTTAATGTGTTTGTATCATTTCTATTTTTAGCTAGGACGAGCAATGCAGTGATTTTCCTTTCTGGATTTCAGGTCCATGGCGGATTTCGGCGGTGGGAACAGCTGAAATCAGCGTTTATGCAGAGCAGTGAGCACCTCGTCAGTGTTGACCTTCCGTGACCTTGCCGGTCGCCCCGGCGGACTAGCAGCAGCCCGTACTATCGTTGTCATTACCTCCCACGACCGGACGGTCGCGGCGCCCCTCCAGAGCCGGCTGGCGGGTCCGACTGAGCTCAGCGGCGGCGCCGACGGGCCATCCGCCCGGCGACACGGAGCGACTCTCAGCTGATTGGCCGAGCGCCGGCTGGGTACGGAGCCGGGCGGGGGGAGGGGGCGATCAGCTGTTGGGGGCGCCGCCGCCGCGCCGGCCGCCGGGCGCCGGCGCTGTGGCCATTCCGGGCTGGGCGCTCGGGCAGTGAGGGAGACTGTCTCCGGGGTCCGCGCGAACCGACCGACTCGAACTAGCGACCGAGGTCTGCCTTATTGCAGACTTCCTCGAGAACTTTATAGTGTTAAGGACGCCATGTCTGCGTGCAGCATCTCCAGAGACCTGGGCGACAGCCTGCTCTGCTGCGAGAGTGGTGTGTTTGAACAGGAGCCCATCTGCAAGGCGATCCGCGACCCGGCGCTGATCAACGACCGGCGCGTGCTTACCAACCTGCTGGACGCCGAGAGCCGCTACATGGCCTCCTGCTCCTACTTCAAGTGCGTCCAGAACGAGATCAAGCTGCCCATGAGGAGAATCCTGGCCTACTGGATGGTCGAGGTAAGGGAACAACTCTGACAATTGTGTGCATGTGTGTGTGCTGTGTGCTTGGGAGGTTCAATGGGTTGAACTATGAGTGAAGGGATGGACATGGTGCTTTGTTGTTTTTGACGAGTTCCATATGTTTTGAACCACCCCTTTCCTTATGTTATGACTTTGTTACCTTATGGAATTCCCTGATGTTTTGAACGATCCTCTCCCTTATGAATATGTATTAATTATTCCCTTTGCTTTCCCTCAGATGGGCAAAGGGACCCCTTCCATTACTCCACTTGCCGTGTGCATATCCTGTTCGCTTGATCGATCGACCTGAAATAAAATGTTTGCTTAAAATAGTAATCGTTATGCATCAATTTTAGACACAACCTGAATAAAATCCATGCAGCTCTGTTTGCACGAGAAATTGCCTCAATCAAACAGTCGTTCTACCGATCGGCTTCGAATGATCCTGCTTAAACATAAAAAAATCCCGGATGAAAAGGTAATTTCCAGGTTAATTCGTACCGCAATCTGCCCTGTTGCAAAAGTGCGAGGACAACAATTTTGCTGTCAGAAATGACAACAATTTTGATGAGCTTTCTTCCGAAAACCGTTTTGAATTTGTAATGGGAACGCTTAACCTTTTAATTGTTTGCCTATACCTTTTTGCATGCGTATTTGTATCTACCTTATACATAAAAGTATAAAAGTGCACTTGCTGGTAGTATTGTTGGAGAATTAAAGGAGAATAGCCCCACTAATCCAGGCATCTGTATGAAATGATGAAGCGCATTACTAAATAAGTTGCATACGTTAAAAAAACCTGCGAATTATTATTTTGAAGCTAAAATGCCGCGTCAACCCTCTCATATTGTGACCGTAATGAAAAACAGCGATCAACGTCGTCTCGAAAGAGACATTGGCTTGTTTAGCACCCTGTATAGAAGAGGGCCGTCTAGGCAGGCCGTCTAGCTAACTGCGTCTAAGCAATGAATTTGTATACGTTTTTATCCATTGAGTGGGTATATTGTATATTTGAGTATTGTATATTGAGTTTGTATATTTAGCAATATGTAGCACCTTTACAAGGAGGTGTAGCAGACTTTCTAAGACACACCCGTCTCCATTTTCAGGTATGCGAGGAACAGCGCTGCCAAGATGACGTGTTTCCGCTGGCTATGAACCTCCTGGACCGATTTCTCAGTGTGACCAACGTCAAAAAGGACCACCTTCAGCTGCTGGGTGCCGTGTGTCTGTTCGTCGCCTCCAAGCTGCGAGAGACGCGACCGCTGACAGCAGAGATCCTCGTCCAGTGTGCCGACAACAGCATCAGCGTTCCAGATATCATAGTAAGTCCTCGCATCTTCACATTCCACGGCGATTTTGTCGAGTAACGAATGACGTCTTCCGCAAGTTTCCAATGCTACGAATAGATTCTATTCTCTGAACTACCTCCAGCACCGTGCGGCGTGCGCACACAGTCGTGATACAAAGCTGCAGTTTATTTTTACCACCGGCACGACTAGTGTGGCTAGCGACAGACCGAGCCGGGCCGCCGCCGGCGCCGGCGCGCCACAGAGCTCGAACGGCGCGCTTCCTTCAAGGTCACAGCCCGCGCCGGCCGCCCGCCGCGCCGGCCGACCGGCCAGCGCGCGAGCTGTGTGGCCCGGCTGCCTCAGCCGTCGAGTACCGATATACAGCGGGCTGGCTCGGTGGGCTGGTGTGCCTGTCGGTGCAGCAGTACCGGGCCATAACCCGGTCGTTCAAACGGTGGACCGGAGAGTCAGCCGTGCAGGCAAAGTTCAATGCGGCGTATTGAAAATGTTGGTTCGTGAGTGGTGAGGCAAAGTTCACATGAGAAACGACTGTAATCAGACTGCTAATTGAAGTTGCAAAGCCATTTAGCTGGTCATTTCACTCCTTTCTAATTAGCTGTAGATTGGTGTGAGCTTTGTATGTGACGGGGGAGCGATGGGTTTATCCGTTAAGCGGCCGCACCCTACGTCAGTGCGGTCGATAGGAGGCGGCTCCCTGCGCACCCTTTGACCTCTGTGACCTACCCCCTGCCGCCGCTGGAGGCAGCGCCCAGTCGCGCGCGCGGCCGACGTTGTATAGCAACAGGCTGCAACCGCCCATGACTCAGTCCCCTGCCCCCCGTCCCCCGTCCCCCCGGCCGCCGCTGCTGCAGGGACGGCCATGAGTCACGGTCAAAGCTGACCTAGGCCTCCCGGGCGAGCCTCAACCTGCCGACGAACGTACAGACGCATAGCCCACCACACCGCATCCCTGAGCGAGCGCGGCTTACCCTTCTGCAGCGTACTGAAACGCGCTGCCATGGCAAGATGGCAATTTTCCGAGTAGCCGTTTCGGCGAATGCACTTTCACTTCGCGGTAGACCGTTAGTGTAAGGTGCGGTATCACCGGGTGCACTGGTAAACTCTGTCAGACCACGGCGTGCCGCGGCTGACGCTAGGCTGGTCGTGCGTCAGAAGCGAGTGGCCGAGCGCCGAGCCCAGTCAGACGTGCTGAATGCTGTCTCTGCCCCCGCCCCCTGACTAATGTCACAGCCATGGGTGGAGAACCTGCCCCGGCCACCCCGGCCGTGGCCGGGGTAACTTTCAGCCTACCCCGGCGCGGCCGGGGTAACTTTGTCCACTTTTGTAAATCCTAAAAGCTATCTCCATGCGAAAAACTGCCACCTATAAAAGAATCTCTCATTATTCTTATCTACCTTCAAAGGTTTTTTAAAATTTACTTTATTTTCATTTTGGAGCTTCTATGCTCTCAATTTTTTTTTCATCGGGCAGCCCGACAAGTTTCATCTAACAACCCTAAATCATATTTAAGGGCCGTTATCGTAAGATGGCACTGCAATATCATCACAAGAGAGGACGAGGGTAATATCAGTGTCCAGTGAGATAGAAGGACGAGCTGTTGGGGGCTGGGGCTCAAGGCTCCTCCAACTTAACCCGCGCCAGGTTGGTGGCCCTATCGTAACACGTTGAGTCGAGCGGTCGGCGTTTCACGCTCCTTCTAACTCGGCTACTGGGCTACGAGGCGAAAAGCGGAACGACGTTTGAAAGAGGGACAAACGTGATCAGAGAAATCTGGTCAAGTTTTAGGCAAGCTCAATCATAAAATCACCATAGATAATAAAAGCCAAATTCCTCTGATTTTAGCGTTCTCCAACGGCTTTTCTCAAAGTTCATAACATAAGTCTGTCCCGTAGCTCAGTTGGTAGAGGCAATGGACTCCCGAGAGCCCGGGTTCGAGTCGCTCCGGCGCTCGATATTTGAGACTCCTGACGGTGATGGTCTGCGGTTGGTGGGAGCAGCCGCAGCCAGCTGAAGTCAGTTGAGTGGGACAGGCCGTGTCCGGCTTTGAAGGGCACGTTAAACTTTGGCATCTAAATTATCCCGTTACCCAGAATTGCGCGATCGGACGGTAGGGTTCGGGGTCTACCTACGCAACAAGCTCTGCTTAGCGTGGGCCCCCGGCTCTGTCAATCGGTCCATTAAAAAATTCGAGCTAAATCACTGCAAATAAAACATTGGATAACTCGTAATGGCAGACATCCATTGTTCCATGCCACAGAATAGGGGTTTGTTGATAACCGTTGACAAATATTTGTGCATCATCGTCTTTCTGACTTTCGGTCGCCGGCCGGGGTAACTTTTTCAAACATTCTCCACCCATGGTCACAGCTTATGTGGCTTCGTCTTTCAACAAAATTATCTTCCAGGAATTATGAATATCAATGCATAACAGGGCTGAATTTTCCGTTAATCTTTTGCCTTTTGTTCAAGAATGTATGTCATGAACATTTTCATGTTGACATTGCACTTCTTTCCCGGAGTTGTTAACCATTTCATGGTTTCCCACACGTCAATGGTATTGAACTACATTTTCCCTGATGATTACGTGGATTTTCTTTCATTCTGGCGAACCGGTCTGCTTATATTTACCCATCGACGTTTTAGCACGATCATTTATCGCCTCGATCTCAGGCTATACGTCGAAGTCGTTTATGTTTATGTCGCTTATTGAGCGCAATGCGCAGCAGTCTCATATCCCATCGACAAATGGTGTCACATGGCACACAATATACAATAGCGTACCGTTACATAAACGGAACTGCCGCTCACAATATAGAATAGATAAACAGACGGGACTATTTATTGATTGGCTGTTCAACGAGGACGTCCTGGCTGTCCGCTGCCTGGGCGATGATGACAGTCACTATTGAATTGAGAAGACGAAACAGGTTATTACCCTGGTTCGTTTTCTTCAGCTAACTAAATAAAGTTCACTTGTTGAGCTGCACGATCAGTCGATTTCAGCTCTGTACTCTACCGCGGCCGTCTGTCCTGGCTAGACCACATAGGCGCCCCGACCACTCCCAGTCCAGGGGTCAGTGACCGAACACATGAACAGCAACGTGACCTGACCGATAGGCACGAGCGGCCGCCCACGTCGGTCGGCTCGTGCCCCCACAGACCCTGGCATCACGACTGCCGTCCCGCCAGGACGGGGCCAGCCATTGATGTATTCCGTTCTACTCTGTGACCCGGGTCACCACACTTTCTAGCCGTGTTCCCGGCCCTACTCTTGGCCATTCTCGCTGTCTCGTCTGCGAGCATTAATACATAGAACGTCTAAAAAAACTCGCTACACTCCATCGCTGCCTCCGTTTCTACAGCTGGTCTCCGAGGCCAACTGATGGTCGCAGCGCTCGGCTTTTCGCAGCAGTGGCACCGCCGGCGGCTGGCAGGGGACTTCCGGCGACGTCCAGCCGTCTCGGGGATAAATAAACAGTCCGGGACGTCTGCAGGCCGACGGTGCTCAATGAATGAGTCTCTGAGTCACCCGCCGTCTGTGGCCCTGGGTAGGGCGCTGTGCCGCGCGGGCCACTGCAGGGCCTGGCTCCGCCGACCTCACGGGGAGTGGGGTGCATCAGGTCAGGTCAGGTGAACAGCTGGAGACGTAGCCAAGCTGTCACATCTGTTCATGAATGAACAGCGCTGTCGATGCTTCTCGATTCTCCAGTGTATAAATTTACATTCCACGGCGTTTCAGATCCATAACAGACAGATGGATCCAGCTCACCAAAGGACGACCCTGCTTCTTTCTGTCGTCTCTGTGTGTGGTTGTGACTTCAGCTAGTTGCCACGGGACATACTGGCGCTCACAGTTCGCAGGTCCAGAGTTCGCGGGTCCGCAGCTCCCGCGCGCTCTCTCTGTCCGTCTGTGCGTCTCTGTTCCTCTCCCCGCCCCTCCGCCGACGTCCGTCCGCCGTCTCCGAGGGGTGGGTAGTTTTTATGTTTCCGCCGTTTCGCCCGGTGCCTGTTTTACCTATATATCCTGAGCGATCTGGGCAAACATCCTGCGAGTCGACAGCCGGCAGAGGCCGGAACGGAGACGGTCCGGGCGTCCGGACAGACCACCGGAGACTCCCGGAGAGACTGCCGGAGACCCTCGGAGAGACCACCGGACAAGACACCGGACATTCCATCGCATAGGTCATCTGACAGCCCGCCCGACAGCGGCTATCTATAGACGAGCACGAACGACAACTCGCTAACTGTGAGAGTGATGGCTGATGAAACTGGAATCCACGACTCTCTTCGTGCCGGGGTGCACCGTTCCAGACTTTGATGTCATTCTGCTCTGGACCGTGTGAATGGTACTGGAAGCATAGTTATTACACGATGCATTCCCCGAAAAGCTTCTTTACGTCTTTGAGAATCAGGAGAACTGAACATACTCCGGTTCCCGACTTAGCACGGTCGACGGGGCCTCTCGTATGCCGTCATTACCGCCGTGACGTATGCAGTGTGCAATGCAATGCCTTGCACACGACACAATCGCTCGGCTTTATCTGGGGCCGGGGGTGGTCCGGCTCGGAAGGGACAGATCTGCCGGCATTTCCGTGAGCCGCAACTAGCTGAACGTGACGCCCGATGTCAATCCTGCTGACGGTGAACTACTTCGCATGACGGGAGTAAAAGCTTAAACGTGCTTGCGGCTGCGAAAGCCGATGACAGGCATGCATGCATATGTACTTTTGTAAGACGCACGAGCAATGCGAAAAATCGGCACTGAGAGTCAACCCTTGGAAGTTGCCCTTTAAAGCTGCCGATCACAGGAAAAGGTGCACACGTCCTTGATTCTTAATATGGATCCAGACCTACCACAGCTTGGTCCGCTGATTGAGTCGCACTTCATTTTGATGGATTAGCATCATAAATCAACTTCAGAGGGGAGCCAACATTATCCCATTTTATCACACGTCGGGTGAAGCCGGACCAGGAAAATATTCAGAATATCTGGAATGCGACTCATCTTCTGCTGCGATGAGATTCCTGTTACTTTTTTTCTCCTGTTAATTAGCTCGACTTCTTTTTTAAGGACGCAATAAAGAGCGTAATGTGGGCCTCGTCACAAGGGCGGAGTGGCCGCTGTGATGGTTTAAAGCGCTGCTGGTGCGGCCGTGGCCACCGCTCTCTGTTCTCTGGCCGTCTCTGGCAGCCAGAGATCAGATCAAGACCAGTTCTCCTCGGAGAGCTAAATCACTGCCGTCAGGTTCATGGCCAGACGTTTTTGTCTGCGGTCCCAGAGAATACATTTAGTGGTATGGTCTTTCTCTCCATCCTACAGCAGCTCTCACTGAAATAACCGCATGTTATATCTCCTCCCTTTCTCTTGTCTCTTCTTTTATCTTTTTTTTTGTAACAGCGAAGGCTCTGTCACGCACTGGTTCGTATTACACTTATTAGTTCATCAGCATCGCTCAAGTGCTATTAAGTGTGTGCATCATTCAACGTTGTTTTCCTTGATAATGTGAGCTGCCTGATGCTTCCGACCTATACCCTATCGTTCATCCCAATAGGATCCTTAAGTGGTAGGTGGAGCGTAGCCTATAGACTAGCGATAACCATCAAACGCAAGGCCATTTCATTCCACCCATTCTCGCAGCTATGAGCACCCTTTGGCGCTGCGTGGGGGCTGTTTTAATGAGGAAGGAGTTCATCGTTTTGTTCAAGGTCCTCCTAATGGGTTGTATGGCCTGCGGTATCCGAAGTCCTCCCTGTCTGACTTCTGAGTGGAAGGAGTATGCCTCCTCCACAGGAAACCTCCCCGGAGATCGGTTCTTCTCCTCAGGCGATCCCCGTTCTTCAGTATTATTTTCCCACTAGCTATTGTCACTGGTTCCAATAATTTGGCCCTGTAGCGGGTCGTCCGACTCCACCCCTTTCATCAGGGGCATTGTGTGGAACAGGGAGTGAGAAACAGAGGACACCACCTGTTGGTCCAATGTGACGTCACGACGCCGGAAACGGGCATTTTCCGGTCCGTCTTACAAGGGGAGGGGCCGCTTTTTACGCATCAGTTTCCGTGCAAAGTGCACGTTTTGTAGCAGGTGAAAATGGGGAGCACTCGCCCAGGACTTTATGGTAGGCAGGGGACGCGAGGATGGGCCTCTTCAAGGTGAAAGGATGTCCTGCGACCGACCGAACTTCAGGCTGTCCGCCTGGATGTGGCATGTCCTTACGACTGGCAATTACGCTCCTATTGTGCCGCGTGTTTGACGCCGCACTTCTCTCTCACATTCGTATGCTCGTGCCGTCCAGCGTCACCTTATAGCGCGACGTCGCCCTCCGCGTGTCCGGCACACCGTGAAGATGCGATGGACACTCGAGTCCATCTCCAGGGCTGGCACTGAGGAGTCACAATTAATGCCGTCACGGCCTTTGTGAGAACGCCGCATACCGGTGATCCAGGCTCGAATTAATAGCTCAGGCACCCGTTTATTGGAGGCGGTTCGGACACAAGAGTCAGGAAGGGTCGCCGCCTATTGTATACCCCGATGACCAGGAGAGGTGACCAGTGTCCCCTGGCTGGCACCAGGCGCCGGACGGTCGTCCTGGAACTCCGGCCACCCTGGCGCTGAAATGGTTCTTTCCGGCGTGCGAAATCAAGCTGATGACCGCCAGAAATGCCAATTGATCCTCCTTCACTGGAGCTGCAATGGCAAAGTTATGGGTGCGCGTCTAGTGCTAATGCCGACCGTCTGCATGAGATGTCGGTCTCTGTACCGCCCAGGGCGATGCACTGCGCCGAGCTAGGTCGACGCGAGACAACCGGTCGTAACCTGTCGCTCCTCACTGACAGACGCGCACCTCCGGCGGTGGCCCGGGGCCCGGACCGGCTCGAGCCGGCAGAACCCCTTCATCACCTGCACAGCGATCAGTGCACCGGCTGCTCCGAGCTCCATGGATAATTTTTATGTCTCGCCAGAGTGCGAACGAGTTCCCGGGGGCCAGAGTCGACGTCTAGCCCGTCTCCAGGGCTGGCGGTGGTGTGTCGCAAGCTTTAAATGGCACCGCTGTGCCCCATGACCTGGCGACCTTGGTGGGCCGATCGGCCCCGAGAGCCGCCGTC
Source organism: Amphibalanus amphitrite (assembly GCF_019059575.1). Lineage (NCBI taxonomy): Eukaryota > Metazoa > Arthropoda > Thecostraca > Balanomorpha > Balanidae > Amphibalanus > Amphibalanus amphitrite. Next base: position 224,677 of record NW_024882483.1, on the reverse strand, counting down.
GTCGCGCGGAGGCCGCATCAGGGTCAGACTGAGTCGCCAGACAGCCGGGGAATGAGATTCGGAGGTGGGCTCACGCGTGACAGGTGCGATCCTGCCCAATAGAGAGTGGGAACGGTGCTCGTGCGTACGATTGAATGGAAGAGAGAGAGAAAGTGAAGGAGGGGGAGAAAGAGGTGACAAAAAAGAGGAAGTGAGATGGAGAACCTACGGATCAATTGAATCAATTTTTTAATCAAATAAGGCATTACTTTTCTGGCAGTTGTTTTTCGTCATCAAAAATGTAACTTGCTGCCATCCCTAGAACCAGGCAACAAAGTAAGACAGTATGCTCCCCAACCTGTGTCCAATACCCGACCGACCAGACCTGATTTCCCACTGTTTGTTGCGGTTTCCCGGACGGCCTTGATTGTCCTGCACCTCTCTGCCGCTTCGGTCGTTGTCTGTTTGCCAGACAGGGAGCCGCAGTGCGGCGCTGTGGTTATGAATTATCCACTGTCCAGGATGTGCAGATACTTGTCTCTTGGAACTTTATTCTATGTTTTCTGTGGCGGAACCTGCCGATGTTTAGTGGGCCGGCCGGGGCGGTGGCGACTGCTGAACGGTATCGCCACATCACTGGAACGTGGCGCACCCGAAGCCGAGATTGTCGTCGGCTCATTTGAATAGTGGCGTGGCGGATAATTAAAGCCGGCTGACGGCCGCGATGGCTCGCTGGTTTTGATGGCTGCGTGACGAGATGAATCGCGGCGTCAGATGGAGATTGTGACCGATATGAGGTCACCAGGCGGCAGTTCTGTCAGCCGAGGCGGCAGTTCCGTTCTGATGTAGGCACACAGCTTGTGGATAAAACACTACGAATGCTTGAATTTTATGCTTACGGTTTCCTAATATCTCCAAAGGTGCACGAACTGCTGCTGCGATGCTAGCACTACAGCCTTAGTAACGCGATTTATTCTTCTTTCTCAGGACTGGGAGCTGCTGGTGCTGCACCGGCTACGGTGGGAGATCAACGCCGTCACGTCACACGACTTCCTGGACCCGCTGTTGCACCGCCTGTCGTTGGAGCGGTACCTGTCGTCTTCGCGAGTGCCGGACGTGCGGAGGCAGGCCCAGACCTTCATCGTCATGTGCAGTACAGGTGAGTCAAAAAGAAGAGCTTGTTGTGCGCTGTGTATCTGCATGCGTCTTCCCATTGAAAGGTAAAGAGGAGGGAGAAGAGACGGAGGCAGGCAAATCGAGGTCAGCGGGATGACTGATGCAGTGCGGGTGTCGGGGAGGGTTGGGGTGCCATTGAGGGGCGGAAGTGGGCGTGGTGCCCGGCGTGTGGCTCCCGGGGCGTGCCAGATGCTGTGGCGTCCCTCTGGAAACCCGATCGGCTCGGTGCGGGGCGACCTGCGGCCACTTGCCGGCCACTTGTCAGCGCGGCGTCTGTGAGCGCCGCGCCGGCCGCCGGCTCCCAGCTGCCCGGCTCCGTCAGCCGAGGTTCCGGAGTCGGAGCTGCTCCCCTCGTCTACGCCCAGCCGTGGCTCCTTTGTCCGCGACTGCGGCGGCCCTTCTAACCCTGAGGAGCCCCTGGCGGCGGCGGCGCGGCGGGGCCGTCTGCTGCGCAGTAGGCTGCGCGCAGCGGGACGGGCTCTCTCCTGGGTGCTGGCTGGAGGTGGCCCTCCACCACACCGCTCCTCTAATGAACCGCGCACCGTAGACAGGGTAGTACCTGCAGACTGCAGAGACCTCCACTAGTAGAGGTGCAGCTCAATCAGGTCATGTTCTGAAAATTCCGAACAGAAACTCTTGCAACTACAATCTGCGGCATGCTTGTTGGTATGTCGGATCTCTTGGTTAGACATGACACATTCTGGAGATCTGGGAATCCAGGCACATCTCCACGGTAGCATCATTTCTCATATGCCATATGACGAAACGGCTAAAAAATGCCGCCTCATGTCGTCGCCAAGCGAGATGAAGAATGTCAGACACATAAGTCATTCCAAACCCTTCGGCAGGCATTCCATCCATTCCCAGACGGATAAACTGCCTTCCAAAGGGTGCACATGGTGAGCTTTCAGCCTTGAATGGCCTTATGCCGAACAGCAGGCTTCCTGAAAGGCGTCGATGTCAAATTTAAGTCTGAAAGGGTGTCTCTGTGGGTCACCTTTTCAGCGGGATCTTGAAGAGGTGGCTAAGGGGCCGGCGCGCCACCCTGGATCATTGTCTGCCCCACTCAGCTGACCGGACCGACTTCACAAGGAGTTCAGTGTGATATCGGCAGTGTGGCCTCCGTTCAGTGGACCAAAGTCGTGTCGGCAGTTGTTCAAGGTCTGTCCTCACTGGACCTCTGGGCGGCATGCCATTCGGTGCCTGTGTGACTGAATAACGAGCTGGACGACACTGCTCTGGCATGCCGGCCTCTCAGGGAGGCGAACAGTGTCCATCTCCCCCTTTCCCTTCGATGACCTCGCTGCGCACTGCTTGTCACTGCTTGTGGTATGGCAGGCGCGTTTATGTGGAAGGTTAGGTGATTTCACTGGCATTGTTCAGTGCTGGTATTTGTCCTCTCGCATATACATTTCGGTTTTGATGTTTCGGTGTTCGTTCTGATTTTTTAAATGCAAGAGTAAGCCCTTGGTGGGTTTCCAAATGTTGCTGTGATGTTTTTGGGTAAACAAAACGGACATGAGTTGCTGAGCCTTACATAGTCAACCGGAGTTGAGACGTTCGATCCGTGCCGGCCTCTCCCACGGTCCTCCGCCTGTGGACCCCCGGTCAGTCAGTACGATGGGGGGGGGGCTGTAACAAGCCGGCCACCGCTCCGTGTCGCGCCAGGGGACCCTCGCGCCGGACGGAGCGACAAGGTCACGTCGGAGCGCGACGACGAGCGGCCATTGTCAACGACCTCCGGCGCAGTCCCTGAACCTGGCCGCCGCTGTAAAAAGACGGAGGCCATCGGTGCGGGCGCCCCCGCCCACCAGTTCTGTTGTCACCGCTCCTTCGGTGGCAGTGCTGTCGTCTCTATGGTATAGCCTTCGACTGTCCGAGAACGGGCAGTCGCACTGTCGGTACATTCAGCGGCGTTTCTTTTGGTGACCGGTGGCTAGTCGAAGCTGAGGAGGTCACCCGCCTCTGACCCCGGCTGCTGTGCGGGAAATTGGAAGGACGTGGCTGGTGAACGGTGGCCAAATGTAACCCATTCGTCTCCCTGCATGAGATATCTGGCCTCGACGGGAGGTGCTGAGATCTGACTGGGTGGGCCGTCGACTGCCGCGCTTCCTCACTCATTGAGGTTGGAGCAAATGGACTCCCGACATATCATTTACATTTGACTATTCTTTATTAAGTAGATGAAAATAGCTGATAAAATTAATTTAGATTCCTGCTTGTTGAATGGATTATGGAATGGCATAGAGTAAAACTGCCCTGCTATGTGCGCATAAGCCTGTTAGCCGGACGTTGACGCCGGGGCTGTGGCTATCGACCCTGTCGCCTTGGGGCCGGTACCGCGCGGATTCCATGTCCGACTACCCGCCGAGGGCCTCTGGTTAGTCCGCAGCCGCCTCCTTTGTGTGCCAGCGCCGCAGAAGAGGTGGCCGATTCCCGGGTGAAGGTCCCGCACGCGCCTAATCGGTCGATATCGGGTCTCTCGGAAGCCGATCGGCTCCTGGCTGTGCGCCGGCCATGTGAAAAGCCACCCAGCGGGTCGCCGCAGCCCAGCGCGAGCCCTTCCCGACAGCGCCGCCTGCGGCCGCTGGTAGTGACATGGCGCCGCTGAGCCGATAGCGGCGCGTCGGCGGCGGTGGCGGCGCACTGTGCGCCGTCACCCGGCGGTGCGCTAAAGACCGTCCCTCTGCCCACGCGGTGGTCGGGTAGGCTTTCATGTGGGCCGGCAGCGCTGGCCAAGGGACGGAGCGGCGACCTCCGCGCCTTTGTGCCGCACCATCTACACTGGCCCTGAACTTGCTTCCGTCGGCTGGTGGCTTGGAAAATCTGAAAAATGATCTGCCGAGCTGTGTATTAGTAGTTCAACTTCAAAGGTTTTTCAGCTGACAGTCGGGTACTTGGGCCCCGTCGGTGTATGGCTGGTCTTCTTTCAAGAGGTGGCAAATGATGGTATATCCCAATTCGCATGTCACTGAGTGCGACTATCACCGCCAAGGCCATGACGTGCGTGTCCAAGCGCTTAGCTTCATGCGACGTGCCTGTTCGGTGTTTTAAGTGCTCTCTCACTGGCCGAAGTTGGCTAGCAGTGTGAGAATGAGTGGACACAAGTGAGCGCCGAATAGGAGTGAGTCGATTCACGATGAGAACGTCCCTTGAACGATCCGGACCGGCGCTCTCGTCGGCACTTCACCGATCTAATTGGGGGACTTCCGTGGGGACATTGCCCAACGCTGAAGGACAGGGGCTCTCCAAGGAAGTAGCTGCGGTCCTCTTTTATTGCCGCGCAGAGGCGAGGCGGAAAATTACGACAGACACCTGGCATTTTCTAATAAAGTGGTGTGCCTATTGGCTGACCGGCACGATAGCCATTAAATAACACATCCAGAGGAGGCGAGTGCCGATTGGGACACACCCAGCAGCGGAAGCCACATCGGTCCTTGAAGTTTGTGGCCCCGTTTTAGCCTGGTTGCCACCTGGTCCGAGCGCGTGGCGCCGGTGACCGCCTGCCGACGGAATGCGCCGTGCGCAGCCCGCGTCTGCCGCCAGCCACCGACAATTGCCCCGTCCGAATGCCACAGCTGCGATAAAGAGCCAGCCGCGAACTCCGGCGGCGTTGCCGAGGCGGCGATGGACCTGCGACCGCCTCTGGCGAGGTCACGTCGCTCCGTACGCTGTTCGGGGCCGCGCCGGTCGCGCTTGACTGGAACCGCGAAGCCTTCTGAGACACTTCAATGGTGGCTGGACGGCTGCCGTTCTCACGAGGTGAAGGATACAGCGGCCATGGCCTGGTTATGTGCCGACAGTGTGTTGGTTGTGTTGGCTAATGGTGATGTTCACAGTTTTTAATCAGTGAATCGTCATAATGGCAGAATAATTGAAAAGGCCACGAAACAGCCTTTTACGCGCGCTGCGCCATCGTAAAGGCCTGACATACCGAAGGTGATGACCAAAAAACGCCTCATCTGTGCGAATCCTTTGGATAAAAACCATAATCCCTCCTCCTTCATGGCATTGTTGGCGCTCTCAAAGTAATCGATCAGTTTTTGCAAGCAAAAACCCTTAATACCGTGACATCGAATGAGTTGATTGATTTTGGGTGGGCACTCTTCAGGCCTGACTGCGGGAGGCGGCCACTCGTGGGGTCGGCCTCTTTAAACTCTACATTACCCGAGGCGCTATGAGCGGCAGTTCCCAGCTGACGAGACTGCTTTGTAAAGAATCCCCGCCCCCCGAGGCAGCTCTCATGGAGCCGGCACTCGCGGACCTTGAGCTGTCGGTCGTGCAGATCACCGGCGGGCTCCCGCCGAGGCTGCGATGGCCGGTCGGGCCCCGGCTCCCCGCGCCGCCGCGCTGCCGCCCGCCCTGCAGGCCGCGGCGCCGGCAGATTCGTCGGCCGGCACGCTCGGCCCTAGCCGTGCCGCGACGAGCACCCCGACCGAGAGGACAGAGGAGCCGCCCTCCGCTGGCGCCCTCCGCGCCCCCCGCTACCACCCGGAGACTCAGAGGTATGCGGACGCACCGGACATTGCCGACTGACGACAAGAACGAGCGTTGTGAAACTGTCCATGCAAAATATACGGCATGTTCAAACATATTGGCCCAGGTGGCACTGGCGACCATGCCATGATTTGACTGCATGCGTCGTGAGATGGTGCCTGGTGGCTACCTCGGGCTCGCAACAGTCTCATGAATCGGGCACATATGTACAGGCTGATGTTCGCCCAGCCAGTTTCAACATTTATCCTGTCTCCAAGCTGTGGTCGGCATTTGAAATTGATCATCCTTTATGGGAACAAATGCATTTCACGAAGTGCTCTTGTAAGAAGTCTTCTGTCGCCGGTGATTTGACGTCTTTGACATGGTGACGTGACCGAGCGGTACCGGGCATCTCGGGCCCACCTGCTGCCAGCCGTGTATGTGCAGGCATGCCGGTGCACCTCCCACGCAGTACGCCCACGGTATGTTTTGGCACACCGCCCAACTGGGCTCGGCGCATTGCAGTCAGACCTTTCGCCACTGGACGGACTGGTCCGGAGGAGAGGCTGTCTGGAGAGGTGGTGGGTTATATTGGAGAGTTACAGGGTCCGTCCAGGCATATAGGTCTGTCGTGAAGAAGTGGAAGTTGCGCGGAAGATATGAGATGAATAGGGTCTGTCTGAAAGTTGCTAGGACTGGTATGGAGCGGTGTCTGATTCGCACTGTGTAGTGTAGGGCTGTGTTCGCCCAACTGAATCCATTCCTTGTGGGTGGCCGCCCGGCCCGCCCGGCCAGACCTTGGCGTGCCGAGTCGGTCGTGCAGCGCCGCCGAGGACACGGCGTGACGCACGACCGTCACGCCCGGCCGTGACCGGCGTGACGTCACGGCCCGACTGTGACGGCGGCGTCTCTGGGACGGGTGTGACAGCCGCTGCCATCAGCCGTCATCCGTCAGCCGTCAGCCGTCAGCCGGCGCCGCGGCTGATGACATCAGGTGGCCATGCATTGCAGATGTGCAGCGGTGCCAGTGGCCGGGCGCGGACGAACGTCCCTCGAGAGCGTGCCGCAGGCCGGGCTCGCGTCACGGCCGGAAGTGTCTGGCAGCGGTCGGCGGGCTTTGATTTGGGCCGGGCGCGCGTCCCGCCGGGACAGGCCTGACGAGCCTGGTGTCGGCGGCTGACGGGGGACCGCCCAGTGGACAGCTCCCCAGGCGCCACCGCCGGCCGGAAGCAGCGTGCAGCCCGGCCGCGCGGCGGCGGCGTGGCTCTGTTTGTCGAGTCAGATTAGTGAGCCGCTATCGGGAGACGGCGGCGGTAGGTGGGAGATACCTGCGATGGATGGATGAGGCGACTCCGTGTTCGGTTGGATTCTCTCGGCGGTTCACCGGCCTCACCCCGCGCCACCCCATTCATGGCCCGCCTTGTGGGACGGGTACCGATGTCAGACGAGGGGCCCGGTCGCGAACGGTCGACCGCTGCCGACGTCACCGGACATTTCGGCTGTCGTTCGGTACTTGGCTGCGCCTGCCAAGTGGGCGATACATGGCCGATAGCACCGGCTGTCAAGTCGTGGCGCCGACGATAGCAGGCGGATGAATGAGCACCGCCGCCGCGCCGGCACCGTTCCGTTTCCCGCGGCCCTGTTCGGGTGGGCCGTGTCACCGGGGCCGGTGCACGGCAGATAGGCCGGCCGGCCGGCGCGCTGGGCGGCCGGCCCGGTGACCGGCGCCGCTCTCTCTCTCTCTCTCCCCAGGTCTGTTTGTCCGGTGACCGAGATCCGGCACCGGCGCCGGCCGCTGACGGTGTTTACCCTCTCAGAGGCGGCGGACGGCCAACAGCCTTTGAAGCCGGCAATAAACGCACCTTCCGCAGATGAATGGCCATTGTGCGCGCCAGATGGAGTGCGCCGCAGTTGTAGACGGGTCAGTGGACCGGTGGCAGTGGGTCAGTAATGTTTCCGCGCAGATGGACCGTCGATACTCCCGTACGTCACCTCCATAAACTGGACATTGGCTGGCTGGGATAACAGTTGAACTCAGTTCGTGGCCTGACGGCACTTGGAAACGCTAGTTTCGTTCAGTGAGGCTTGCTGTTTCCACCTAATAGCTGTTCATTCTTTCTTTCTTCTAGATATGACTTGATCTCTGCTATGATGGTTATCCTGCAGTTCAAAACAGGGCACATTACAGATCACCGCGGCCAATAGGGCCGACCAGAGCTTGCCAAAGCTAGTCGCCAATCCGTCGAGTCCGTAGCTTATGGATGAAACTCGTATTATGCCGTCCAAACCCACCGTCATCCATTCAGTGTTGTATTGTCTGAAACCCTCATGGAGCTCCCCGGAACATGTGGCCGGCCCGGATCCGGTACTCATTACTATCCTCATCGGTTTACCGAGACGGCACACACAGCCGACGGTGCGGGCAGCTAATCACGACCGCGGAAGGGTTCACCAATAGAAGGGGTTCCACAGTCTGGGTCGGCCAGGACCACCCAAACTAGGGCACGCGGGTCGCCATTCAGCGCGGAGGTACACCGGGGAGTGGCCCAGTTCCCGTGCACCCTCGATATTAATTGTCCCGCCCACCGCCGCGCCGACCCGCTGGGACTCTGGTTGTGCGCTGGCTCCCGGTTCTAGAGGAGAGCTGCCGCAGATTACTGCGGGCCACGGTGGGCAAGGCAGGCAAGGCAGCTTCCCGCCGCCCACCCGCGTGGGGCAGCCGCTGTCTCCGGGTGACACTTTCGCCGCAGTGACGGATGGCGCGCCGCTATCGCCGCATCGTGTTGACGCGCACCGGATCCGCCGCACGGGCGCTGGAATGTGTTGCAGAGGGCGGCGCAGCGTTGCGGCGTGCAGTAACTGCGCCAAACATAGGGCCGAGTCGCTCCTCACGGCTGACAAACCCGGTCACCGGAATTTCAACTCAGCTGTACACATCTGTCTGTGTTTCTTAGTGCTGTTTTGGACGTCAGACGTGGTGGTAATAGATGTGTTTTCTTGTTTCAGAATTCAAGTTCAGCATCCACACCCCGAGCATGGTGGCGGCTGCGAGCCTGGCGGCGGCCGTCCAGGGCCTGCTGCCGGCCAGCCGGGAAGGCGCCATGAACGGCATCTTCAGCCAACTACACCGCATCACCGCCGTCGAAACGGTAAGTTTCCGAGACGGGCTGTGACTGTTTGCCTTCTTGGGACGCAAACATGCACCGGGCCACCCAATCCTTGTTCTACGGACGCTGCGGACAACGGAATGACGTTGATCAGTTCCTTGATGCACTGCACTGGCTGAAGACGAAACTACATCTGTATAAGAGGACGAATTATAGCTAGCCGTATAGAGTTGCAAAATTTCCCTACCGCACTACCGGCATGCCGGTAATTTTTCACTACCGCAGGTTTTTTCGTGGTATCTGGCATGTCTTGCCGGTAGCATGCCGGTATTTTTGATTTTGCACACAAAAAAATTATCAGCATATGATTCAAACTTTGGACACTAAGAGGCTATTGAATTGTAATAACAGCAATCTTAGCCACTGCAAAATACATTTTGTGGTAAAAGTTCCATATGCCGTATTAAAATTACCGCCAAATTACCGGTATGCCGATAATTTGGCGGTTTTTTTGCTTGGGGCGTGGTAGCATGCCGGTATCCCAGAAAATTTTTGTGTGGCGGGGCGGTGCCGGTAGCAGCCCATTGGGAAAACTTTGCAACTCTATAGCCGTATTCGTACCCCGTTGATAACCATTTAGCTTCGCGAATTTGCTATTCACTGCTCAGCACGCTTTGTTGTGGGGTCGGTAAATGAACCCCACAATGTGCCAGCTCGTGCCCTTGAAACGCGAGCTCCCCAGCACGGTTTCTAGCAAGACCGGAGCCTGTTTTTGGCATCTCCGGCTGCTGCGGGCAAAAAGAGCCCTCCGCTAACCAGGTCGTCCCACAAGTCTCGCGTTACGGGAAAAAGCTGACCAACATTTATTTCAACAACAGCCGAGACAACGGGTTGTGGTGTGCATAATCACAAACCGCCTGAGAAAGGCCTCGCCTGGGAACTGGGCCGAGAGCAAAGAGAGACGAGTTCTTGCGTGTGATCACTCAACACACTCATCTAGGCTCATTGCCTTAGTTGAATGCTCAATTACCTGCGAAATTATCGGATTATCCATCGATTATTCTGATTACTAAAGTGACATTCATTCAATGGTCACTCGCTTCCAGTATTTTTTCGTCCCCGTTGTTGTCAACTGGCAAACTGCCGAGTGCCGAAGTTTGGTCGGCCGGCCGGGTGTCCTATGATGCACCTGTGAGCTATGCCGCACATGTACAGGTTGCCCGGGCCTGTTGGCCTTGCGAAGCTATGCCGCCGCCAGGAATTCAGCAGTTCACAAGGCATTCGCCGGCCTTGAAGGTGCACATGCGGTGGGCCAGGAAGCCAGTTTCTGAGGAATCGTAATGCTTGTCGTGCAGATACTGGCGACGTTTTTGATATTGGTATGTTTGGCAAATCTACTGGTGGATGCTATGACGAATAGCAGAGTCTAAATATTTCAATCGCTGCTGGCTGGAGGATCATTCATGGTCCTTGGTTAAGTGCGCGTATGGTTCTGAGTAGGTTGCAGAAAAGCTATAAATCGGGGCATCGAGTAGGTACTCTGCTGAGGTCTGATCATATACCCTGGTCAGGAGTAGTTGAGTGAAGCGAGGAGAATGCAAATGTTCCCGCTCGGTCGGTCTAGTGGCGCTAGATACGAACCCTCAGGGATCCAGACGCATCTCACCGCGGTTAGAAACCCGCTGTGAGGAGAGATGAGCCTACGCTGAGGTCACCGGAGGCTCCGCTGCCTGTCCTGTCCTGGTCGCTTCAGTCGACTGGCACTGTCCCCAGCACAGAGGCCCGGCTCAACGACCTCTAATTCGAGTCAATGGCACCCTTTCAGGAGCGTTAACGCGCGTGAAAATTCCGACCGCCGAAAACAAAGTGCCATGAAGGGAGTTTTTGGGCAGCTCTTCTGGTGGGCGCTGCGGAACTGACCTTCGGCGAGGCGTTCACCCCGGGGACAGACGGTCCCCGTTCTCTGGGGCCCTGCGCACCCACCGTTCCCACGAACTGTATGTAGACGCGGCGGGCGCGGCCGGGCGGACACTATGGGTGTCCCAGCGGGCTGTCTGCGCTGCCGACAGGGGTGTCGGCCGCCCCCGAAAGGAGCGCGCCGTCCAGCTCGATAACGCTGCTCCGCCGAGAGATTCTAGTCCGACCAGCCCCGACATTCACCTACTGATAGCGGGGCGGTAGCGGAGCGTGATACATCGCGTGATGGGCACACGGCGCGGGTGATGCGATCGTGGCTGAGCCCCTCGTGCCGGCAACCAAATCTGGCTCAACTTTTCCGCAGATCATACTTGTAATACTTCATGGTATTTTTCGCGTGACCGATTTAGTTGACGTACTTAAAGGCTGCCGCTGCGAGGCTTGGCGACGGTCACAGACCACAGTTATGATCAACTCCATTCTTTTCATCTTCTCGTATGCGTTTTTATTTGCCGCAATTGCCGCTGTCACAGTTTCATCAGCGCATTACCAAAAAAGACGTCCGTTTAACGTAGATACAGTGGATGTTCGCTTTATTGCTACTTATTGACTGGTAGCTGACTAAAGCCTGCTTATGACTCCATGCTGTGCCTGATGTCCGCGCTCTGACTGACCATCTGATGCTGACGCGGTGCCCCTCCCGTGTTCCAGGACCTGCTGCGCGGCTGCCTGGACCAGATCGAGGAAATGATCCGCGAGTTCACTGCCGAGCAGAACAGTCGCGCCGCGGCCGCGCCCGGCTCCGACCCGGCCGCCGATCTGTCGGGGGAATACCAGACCGCCGAGACGCCCACCGATGTGCGAGAGGTGCACTTCTAGGCCGGCTCATCGGCCGCCTCCTGCAGCCGTGACGTCATACACCCGTGGGACGTCATAGCCGCGGTCACGGGTCCGTGCGCGCGGAACTCGCCAGCACCTCCTCGAGTCGCCTCGACTGCCATCGTCTAGTCGTCTGCAGAAAACAGCACAGGGACAAGCTGGTTTTATGTTTGGCCAAGGTGCCGTCTGCGCTCAGCAGGGGTGCCCTAGTATTCGATGCTCTGGTATCGTTTTTATTGCGTTCATTTTGGGCCTAGATTCGCCAAGGTTGATTCGGGGGCAGCTGGTGGGTTTCACGGACTAAGAGGCCGCTAAAACGGCCAACACTCCTCACAAAATGTCAGAGGTTCGACTAGTTCTTGATGTTATATCAGCACATATGTAGCTTTTCAAAAGTATTTAGGATTTTAGTGTACGAAAATTTAATCGAAAACATTAGTGTGCTGATATAGTATCCTGAACTTGCATACCTCCTCCATTTTGTAAGGACTGCGTGTCGTTTTGGCCGGTCGGCGCACGGGCCTCTCTCGTACCTTGGTGGGGTTTCGGCGGCCCTCCTCCGTGGCTCCGGCCCGGCAGTCATCCGTCGTTAGTCGATATCTGTATATAACTGTGAATGTGATACGGTGTGTCCGTGAAGCCCGCCCGGCGCAGACCACCAGAGCGTCGCGCCGGACGTCAGAGTACAAAGTCGGCTGCCGCCGGGGCGTCGGTCCGACACTGACCGGGGCCGCACGGCTGACCGAACAGCCGCAGGCTCGGTCAGGTCGGGGCGGCGCCCTGACTGGCAGCCGTCGTAAGTTAGTCCGCGTCTCGCGTTCGGGGTTCAACGGGGGAGAGGGAGGGTGGCGAAAGGGATCGGAGTGGGGCCCAGCTCTGGAATCAGGCAGGTAGTGTTTTATCTCAGGTACGGGGGACCGGCGGACGGCGGGGCGCCGGCGGCCGGGCCGGGTCAGGTCGGGTCGCCGGTGGCCACCCCGTCCGCCGGCTCAGGACGGCACGATCAGGCGCAGTGGTGTGTACCTCCGCGGACAGAGCACTGCCACAGTAGGGGTCGAACGGGGGCCGGCCATCCCCGGCCGGGCCGACACCGCGCGGCTCGGCTAGAACCAGTGTTATGCTTGTCAGTGGCGTTAGAACGACATCGTACGCGCTGGTTTAGGTGTTAACATAGCGCTCGTTTTAATGACGGTCTAAATATATCTATATTTTAGGTGTGTTGCGCGTGAGTCGTTTCATGCCCTTGCTTATCTTTGTCGTGTTTCGCTAGTTTGCGGCGCCTTGGTGGACCGACGTCAGGCAGCCTTATTGAATGGATGGAACTTACGCTTACGATCTGTACCTCATGAGTTTGTTTACAAATACACGAAAAATTTGTACTCTCATCTTTGGTGACAGGTGAGCCGTGAGTGGAAACTGGTAAAACACAAAGCTGCATGATAAACACGTGTCACGAGAAGTTCAAGCAAAGCAAATCGTGCCGAAGGAAGACTGATTCGACGAGCACAAACACATGCTGCAGTAATTAATTACATCTTACTTTCGAGCTATAGAAGTGCGTTTCACGGATTCAGAGGAATGTGCCAGTAAAAATTAGACTAACCAGGCTATATGCCAATAAACGACAAAGCAGATCCAACGTTCCACCTATGAAACACGCGGGTCAGCGCTGGCACAGAGAGGAAGCCTGACCTGACCTTGCCGGAGGGGCTGTGGTGTCACTGGTGAAGGGCAGGGCGCTGAGAGATCGGGACTAAGTCCAGGCAGTGCAAGCGAGTGGACTGGGACGGCTGTGGCTAAGGTGGTCTACAGATCTGGGAGTGTGTTGCGAACGTTGGGCCAACATCGCACTACGCCTCCAAGAACAACTTAAAACGCCCAACGACGCCCAATAACGAGACAGCAATTTTTCGGGCTCCACCACAGGTATCGTCCCGCGTTTTGCGACGCCACATGCTTCTGTTGTTGGCACTGACAATATCTATTTTCCGGGGGAGCTGTCTTCCCATGCATATGCTCCACTCCATAAACGCTTACGCTGACAGACTTCTGTCTGACAGCATGTGCGTTTGTGCTAATGGATTTCACGCTCCATTATTCAGTATGCATGGCATTATGCGCATAATTTCTTCAATTACGTATGTCCCGTTGCTGAGTCTGTATGTGCTTCACGACTAGCCCAGTCACCGAAAGAGCTGTCTCTGGGGAGGAATGGGGTAATCCCAATCACCAACAGACCATGTTCAGCGACTGGTCTGGACTCTAACCGAGCTATCCCACAGCTGGTCCAGTCGTAGTCACCGACAGATTTGTCTCTCAGTTGGCTGAGACACCGACAGATTAGGGCCGTTTGTCCAGCACGGCAACAGGCGCTGCCAATCCTGATCTACCGCTGCAGTCGCCGGCACCTGACGAAAAATCCGCATAGTTTCTCACGTATACCTTTCAGCTTATGACTTGTGACTTCGAGAATCGTCACAGCGGATTTAAACGTATGGTTGGCAATACTATCGTCGACAGGTCACCAAGATCGAGATGATTTAGGTGTGCGTGAACGTAAATGGTGATAGTTCATTTGCACTTTCCGCAGGAGATAGGTCCCGTGCAGTCAGAACATATCTCAGTGAAACTGTTTTCAGGTGCCACAGGCCCAATAGATTGATCCATCATTCAGTGACAGCGGTGGTCATACAGCGTGCCGGGGTGCCGATTCGTCTCGATCCAGGCTCTGTTTGAACACGGCTCAGCCCGCCATGTCGGATCAGCCGGTCTCAGTTTACCTCGGAGTCCGGCATTCGGTATGGCTGACGTCACCTCCTGCTGATGATTAACCTTCCCCAGCGTGATTTATAGCGTTGCTACCAAGTCAGCACAATGCTTGCCTGACAGCGGTTTTGGTAATGAAAGGGCGGAAAGTAGACGGTTTGCTGTCGCTAAATGACTGAAGTTCGTGTGCATTGTGTGTTTCAACGCCGCTCGACTAGCCGAGCCTAGATCGAAAGGAAACTACACAGACAAAACATGTGTTTCTATGCCTGCTTTACCTGGTGGGGCTTTATGCCGTATATAGCCGTCCCCATTCGGCGCAATCAATCGTCACAAGCGACCGGTCATGAGCTGTACGTGACTTCCGCTGTATTAGACGGTTACCCTCCGAAACAACTCACTTACTTTGGTTTGGAACAAATAGCCGCCGTCACCGCTGCCACAAGAGGCCGTCAGTCACCGTGTCTCAGGTGGCCCGGCGGTCGCCCACTCTCTGCCACAGGTCCGTAATCTCTGTGTGAAAACAGGACTCTCTCGAGCAGCGACGCTCCGTGGTTGGACGGATATTTTTGGTGGCGTATTGACACGGATGTCGGATGCCGCTGCTCCGCAAAACCGGTTCCTCAATTCGGTCACCTGGCTGGGAACGGATCGTCTTCCTACCTACCGCAGAAGCGGTTCTCTGTCCAGGACAGTGCTCCGAGACAGTGCCCAGCCCACATTCCCGCATTATAACCCTGAAAGGGCAGCCACTGAGCGGCCTTTCAGCATCCACGGCCCACCGACCGAGTCCGGACTGACCCAGAGTCGGGCACAGTTCAGCGCGGTGAAAACCTCCGATAAATTGCGGGCGTCCTGTGGTAGCTCCAGTCGGTCAGGAGCGCAGTCACAGTCAATGGGAAGAGAGCGATGGACCGGAGAGCTTTGTCTGAATCAAGACATGGCGCCGCTGGTACCGGACTCGCCTACCCCTGGACTGGTCAGTAGGTCCGGTACGGTTCAGGGCCGGCCGGATCACCGGCGACAAATGCCATGGCCGCCGCTGGCATTCCTGGCGCAGCGCACACGGAGCACAACAGGCACAGCGCCACACTCGTCGCATAGCTGATACTGCGCCGGGGTTCGCAAATGACAGCGGTTGACGATAGCGATATGTAGAAATCTGTATAAAGAACTCCATGGAAGGTTGGTTGAAATATGAACGTCTGAAGAAGCAGACCAGTAATTTGCTGAGCTCCATAAATAGTGACTTCTTTTGCTTTCCTGTATTGTGTCTTACTGACTTCTATTGCACATCTGTTCACTACTCTTTTTATCATTTTCAAGCACCGTACATGCCAGGGCCAAGACTATGCATATTGAATAACTCGAGGGCTTAGCTAAATTCCTGTGCTTGTAACGTTTAAATTCGCGGTGTGCTGTTGTGATTGTTGGTGAAGGAAAGGAACGGCCACCCTTCGTCATCCATTAATGGGTGGTGTGTAGAAAAAATCACCTTGAAGTGATCATCAGGAATGCTCCAATCGTCCCAAAGAGGTACGAACGATCCCGTTAAAGAGCTACCCGGAGTCAATGTGGTGGATACTTAGTGGACAAAGCGGTTAGTGATTAGGTCTAAACCATCCCTTTGTCTTCCAGCCGGCGGCACTGCGGCCCAAGGGGTGGCGCCAGAGCGCCGAGCTGGTGGATACCGTGTAGATTTACGCGCCTAAAACCGTTCGGTCGCCATCTGGACTGCGGCGGCATCCGGTGCCCCTGGCCGCCCCCTCCCCCCGGACCCGAGTCTCTTCCGGTGGTCGGTGGGCCGCAGGCGGTCGGGAGACGGGCGGCTACAAAGGAGCACCTCACTCGCCTCACTACTTCCTACGACCTTGGTGACTTATTGTTTGGATGCCATTTGTTTGGCGAAAAGATCAGTCTACCGCTGATATAAGATGATTGCTAATGTCGGAGCAATTTATGGAAACTCGATAAAGACGGTCGGCAAATTAGCTTCGATACCTGCGAATGAAAACGGAAGCTGCCGTTTACATTGAAAGGACCACAATAAATGGCTAGGAAGTGTCTTTTTCGATGCATTGCAGTGGTTTTATGAACAAATTTGTTCATGCTTATGACTTCAGGGCAGATGCATGGAACCAAATTCATGCACTGCACTCAGGGATACTAAACAGTACACAATCAATGGCACAGAGCGCTAATATTCACTGCTAAACTAAAATCATTGTAGCCATGGCTTCCGTGATGTATGGATATAACTACCCCAGTTTGTAGGTAAAGGAGATGATCAAGAGCAAGACTGATATTTGCGCAAATTATACCTGTCATAAACATGTGTGATCACGGTAGAAATAAGTGCTGATCGGCGAAGCTCCTCACACCGGTACATACATACCTGAGAGTCCAGATGACCATGCAGGTGGTCGGGTTGATTAAACGGCTCGCATTAGCACCGTTCTCACAGCCCACTTTGCCAGTGTCTCCGGAGTTCGAAAGCTGACTTTCCACTGACAGTAAACGTGTTCAGTGATTATGTGCGATAAATTCCTGAGGGGCCCTCACACCCCTTCCTTGTTGGTTTCGGCGCCGACTCTGTAATTTCCGTAGATTTAGGAGCGCTCCTTTGAATTTCTTTGAAGACGGTTCCGTGTGAATTCCGCATCAGCTGAGCGGTGCCAGTGACGCTGCGGCGGCTCCCGGGCCGCGGTCCGGCCCTGAAATATGGCGCACCATTGTGGCGTTCTCGGCGCACTGAGAGGGCTCCGTGGGGCGCCGCGGCGCTCTGAGCCGGTCCGGCCGGTGTCACAGAGGGCCCTACAGGTGCCGCGGCCGCTCATACCTCTCATTATCTGGCTGGCGGCGCCTCGGCTGCCGAAATGTGTCGCCGACGAACGAGTTATTTGATTGCCAATGGTGTCGGCCGGGCGCTGATTCGTCGACTGGTCGTATAACCAACAGCTCGAGAAGGGGGCGGGCCGTGCTCCACAGGGCGGCGGTGCCTCTGATCCTGACGCGGGGTCACCGAACTCAGAAGCCGGCTCAGCTCAGTCGGACTATCTAGGTTATGGGACACGACCGAACACCGCTGATATAAGAGCGACTCCGGACAATGCCAGACAGATTGCAAACGCGGTCAACGCATAGAAACCAGGACGACACGGCACTTGACGTCGTAAAACGTTGGAGAGAACGGAAAGTTACCTTCGACGCAACCCATGACGCATCGATTATGTTAAATTTATAATGATCGAGAAATATCTTTTTTCGGTTTCATTATCGATCACAGAAATATTTATGCTTATTTTGATATATTTGAATGGCTTCAATTGTAGTTCTAGCTCTAGACGTGGAACGTGCTTCAGTATCGTCGTCGATTGCTGCTTAAAAACAGAATGGATTGTCTACTAAAAGAGCGACTCTACAATACGACCGATCAACCAACATACCAAACAATACGGATCCCGCCGTCATCCTTTTTACCAAATTTCTAACATCAGCCTAATTGGTAACTGGTGAGACGGTATACGCCGTCGTTGGACAGTCCCGCCGGCAGCTGCGGAGGCGGGCGGGGGTGACCGAGCCGGCGGTCCTAGCCCCGTGCCGCGCCGGTGCTGGCAGGGTGGCCTTGGTGAGACCGTGAGAGCGACGGTGGAGACCGCGCCTAATTGAGCGGCGACCATCAGTGCCGCGCCATCAGAGCTGGCTCGGAGCCGCGGCGGGAGACAACCTGCAGCGGCCCGCCAGCGGGCGGCCGGTGCAGGGGTACGGACCCACCCCGAGCTCCAGGACTCTGCGCACGGTACTCATTATAACACTCACTCAACGGTTAACAGGGTAACTGAGTAAACGACCATCAACGCAAATGAAGAAACGAACTATGGGTTCATTTGTGTTACTTCATGCACTTACGTTGCTTACGCTGGTCATTTAAATGTAAATTATATGCAGCACTTGGTCCTGAAGTACCGCAGAGTAAAAGAAAGTGGTTGAACTGCTTGTTCAGATGGCAGCACACATAATTTGGACTGACACCGCAGGCGTCTAATTGCTACCGTTTTCAAACGTTATGAAGGTAAGTACAATTTGCACAAAATAATGTCCCTCCAAAACTGGTACTTTGAATTCCTACAGCATCTTCACATACGCTTCAGCTGCACTCCTCTAAACTCCCTCACTCTCTATCACCTCTTTCTCTCCCCCTCTCTCTCTCTCTCTCTCTTTCTCTCTCTCTCTCTCTCTCTCTCTCTCTCTCTCTCTCTCTCTCTCTCTCTCTCTCTCTCTCTCTCTCTCTCTCTCTCTCTCTCTCTCTCTTTCACACTCATACACACACTCACTCTCTCTCTCCTTCCCACTCTTTCTCTCCCTCTCTATTTCTCTCTCCTCGTCATTTATAGGTTATAGGTACATACCTGCTCACTTTCTGTACACACCATGGTAAGCGCGCGTTCTTTCATTCGTCTTACGCGTAAAACAAAATGGGCCCATCCATATAAACAAATTGACACTATCATTGACTCTGCCACTGCTCGAAAAGATCTCGTGAAGTCAGCCAGTCATTCAGTCCGGAAGCATGCTCGCCTCCACTTTCACTCATCTGCAGCTGGTGGCTATGTGTGTGGGAGAAATCCTCCCGTTCGGTCGGCTGAAAGGGAGTGCCCGGTGAAACTGAGAGTGACCGGCCGGAGTGCCGGGTCAGCCGCGTGGTGAATCTGATCTGCGCGGAGCCGCGTCCCGCAGAGAGCGCCGGCTCAATGATCCGCAGCGCGATCAACCACCCGCTGTAGAATGATCATCGTGCTACTGTGATCTATGAGTGATAGAGCAGGAATGCCCGTTAAGCAGTACGAAGTGCGATCGACATGGGCTGGTGTTCAACATTTCAATCGTACTGATGCGCGTCAATCTGTCTTTGGTAACTGATACCGGTCGTTGGGGCTTGTTACCAGCTCATTGCTCCATAGATCTGTCGATAATTATGCAAGCTATTCAATTGTTGGTAGGTGATATGTGTCGCTGGGGTAATTACTAATTAGCATGTCATGGGTAATGACAGGAGGATGTAGAGGGAGAGAGAGAGAGAGAGAGAGAGAGAGAGAGAGAGAGAGAGAGAGAGAGAGAGAGAGAGAGAGAGAGAAAGAGAGAGAGAGAGAGAGAGAGAGAAAGAGAAAGAGAAAGAGAAAGAGAAAGAGAAAGAGAAAGAGAGAGAGAGAGAGGGAGGGAGAGGAATTAATAACCAATCCTCAATTTCGTCTCCATGTAGGTATCACCATTCATTGCGGATGTTCAAATTAACTTTCCCAACTTACTGCAGTCACAACGTCGAGGACATATGGCCTTCTATTTATTCGTGTGCCCAATCCGGGCCTGTTTGCCATTGATGACGTCATGCTTCGGCCCACATCAGCTCAGGGCTGGCCATCGTTCGGTCGTATCCGCCAGCCATCTCTGCACCTGCCCGGTCTCCACCCAGTCGACACCCACCTCAGCGGAGCGCTGACGACATTCGGCCTGCACCGGGCCCGGCCCAGGGGCCACGGCCAGCACGGCACTCTGGCCACGGCCGCCGCGCCGCCTCCGCTGTCGGACGCCGTCTGCGGTATCCATGGCCACTCGCCGCAATGGCCAGTTCCGAAGGTCTCAGATAAATCTCAATCACTTTTCGCTGGATGTGTCATACCACGTTACATCGCTCCGGTGCGTTCCAGTGATCCCGTCATCTTAGTATTTAAATGAACTCGAACAGTAGACAAATGTTCAGTGAATTCGGCGCCCGGCGCCGCGCCCGGCCGCAGTCCAGCGATGGTGTCAGATTCTCTCCATAGATGGCGCTCGGAGCGGCGCCTGAAGGTAGGCTACCCGCAGTGCACTATCCGGCCGCGCGCGGACGGGCGCGGCGGGCGCGGTGATTTTCCACCAGGGGGTGCGCTGCCCTTACGATCAGTGACATCGGAGCTAGAATGCAGGAAATATTGTTGGAAAGAAAGACTTTAAATGATTTTGAAGGGTAGGAACAGGTGCCAATTGCAGCTGAGAAAGGAAAGGAGTATTGCTACAGCATGTCACTTGCCAGTCCGTTGGTACTGGAACTGCAACGAATGCTTAGACATTGGACGTTCGACAGTGGACAGCCGTCCGCCTGGCGGGACCCTCTCCCGGCGCGTCGGGGGCCATCTGGGTCAGTCAGCCAGCCACCCAGCAGCGCGCACGGTGCCGGACGCGAAGCGGTTCAGCGCCTCACACCTCCCCAGCTCCAGTTAGCTCTGAATGAAAGGAATGCCGGAGATATACGATAGATGCCTTCGAAATATCCGGTCCCTTCCTCCAGCCCACACCGCGCCAGAGTTAATCCCCTACCCGGAGAATCCCCGAGTATTTATAGGGGCCCGATCAAGAGATAAAGAGGAGTCGTAATGCCTGTGAGCAACCAACACACAATGGGAGAAACACGAGAAGATGGGATCAGTCGCTTTTGTATGCTAATACTGAGTATGTGGAATATTCGATCGCTTGGGGATAGTGTTCAAGTCGGAAGCAGATTTACTGCGTTTGAAACAAAAGGACCGAGAAGGGAACGGGGTAATGGTATGCAAACAATGCGCGAGGGAAATTGGAGGATCTAAGGAATGCGACAGTACACAAGACGGAAATAACAGCCCACAGTGCGGGACAGAAGAGTGTCTCAGTTCACACCTTGACCAGCATGAGTGCCTTTTTGTATGGATAAAAAGACTGGTGGCCGACATCTGTCAGGGCTATATGTTATTCGTGGTAAACTGGTGACTAATTTAGCATGTTACCGGAAACAAGTCAATAATAAAAAATGTTGCTCGTAATTGCATAAGCACTTGACGGATTTCTGCGGGGCCAGTCATGTGACAAAGCTATGCTGGCCACAGCCCACGGCTATGGCCGTGGGCTGCATGCTCTTGTCAAGGCATAAGGTCACTACATCCCCCAAAAGCCGGTGCACCTTCATCCATTGCACCATGCCTCGTAACTGAATGATTCCGGTCATGTTTAGACTCCACTCGGCAGCAAGTAGGATCGAGCTTGACCAATTTGCTTCAGGGGCATAGCTGGCTGATGATTATCGTTCAGAAGAGTGTTTAACCACGACGATAATCTCGTAACGAGAGAGCAGCTTTGGCCTATTCAGAGCTATGAAATAAAGTATCTTCAGGCAGCAACACTACACTGGTATTTCAGGCTTGTGATACGATAGTTATGACACGCACCCGAAAGATAGAAGGCATGAAACATGTTAACTAGAACACTTCAATCAATATTGCAATATCTGTCACGAATCTGTCATCGCCTGAGTAGGTTTCACTTCGACAAGGCACAGCGTGGGCGCTGGTTACACCTAAGTGTCCATAACATCGCTCCAATTAGGGCGGTGCTCTCGGCTGTTCACGCACACTCATTACCAAACTTGTCGGTCATTAGTTCACGACACACCGCCGCCCGCGGCGCACGCACAAAAACGCAGCCAAAGTGGCTCATCTGACCACAGCCGAGGCCGCCCCCGGCGGGGACACTCAGGAGACGGAGCTGCTCGATCTCACGGGGCCGGCAGCTGTTGTGAAAGGTGACCGAGCCGGCATCACCGGCATCAACAGTCGAAGGGCGCTGCCACCTGCCTCGGCCCGCGCGAGATGCGGTATTTGACGGACACCCTGTCCTCGGGGTCCGCTCGCAGCGCGGTCAGTGCACCGGCGTCAGCGCCCTTGCACGCGCCTGCACTATGGAATGCGGCGGGTGTCGGGCGCCAGCTGTGCCGCAGCTTCCGGAGATGACCTCCAGAGCTTCATTGCAGCTCGAGACCTTGCAGACTCCGGCTGGTTTGGATTTGGTTACGACAGAAAATGTCCAGAATTAGGGGCTATTAACGCAGCATTCAAAAACTTGTATTAGCCTGATTTAGGATCTTGTTGTAGCTTGAGATGCGTGCCTGGGTTTTACAACTATGTTTATGCGCTCGGCAACTGGAATGAGGTCCAGTCGACAGTGCAGTTGAATGTATTTTTATTTAATAAATTATATTCAACACTTCATTTTTTGCGTTTCAAAACATTCCCGGCATATTTGGAAATTATACTTTAAAAAACTTAGGGTGCATTGCATATCACTTAAAACAGACTGAATTCGTAGATGATCTGGACATATTGCAGCTCGCAAATCTGAGATCCCGGGCAGGTTGGGATTTTTCGGGGTGGGTCGGCATCTTTTGCTCCCGCCTTTTTCTCCTGTCATCAACTCCCTTCTTCCTATCCCGTCCCAGCTCCTGTCCCCCACCTTGTCAGGCCGCACACCACCAGCCGGCGTTGCAGCAGCCCCCTTCCCGCTCACCCATTTGCCCCCCCCCCCCGACAAGGGAGGGAAGCGGTGGGGCCCAGCGGGAGCCGTAGGGCCGGCCCGTTTCGGGACTGGGCTGGACCTATACTCCGCCCCTTCTCCTCCTTCCTGGTTACTCCACCCACAGCGTCAGATAAGGGAATTCCAGAGTCATGCTGTTTGCAGATCGATTGGAGTCTGCTGTGCCGCAATGGAATGAATGACGTCCCCGATTTCATGAATGGCTTATTCATGTTATTATTTGCTGTGATTCTCTTGACATTTGAGAATGTTGTGACTGTGCGAAACTCATATCAGGTGCAGCTTAATTTGTGCATTTTAGTCATCCATCAGTGATGTCTAGATAGTTTGGAAACATGCTCGTTTGCAGCAGGTGCCTGATTGAAATCTGGCACGAGTTGCCAATCACGGTACATCTGAAACAGTCATGTCGAGATGAGCTCATCCGGATATGAGCGGGGGCGGCGGGGCGGCGGCGGGGGCGGCGGCGACCCGCCGGGCCGCCGTGCGCACGCCCTCGTCTCAGGGTCATAGTCCGATGGTCAGCCGTGTGAGGTCGTGACGGACGCCGGGGCCGC
Organism: Amphibalanus amphitrite; assembly: GCF_019059575.1. Lineage (NCBI taxonomy): Eukaryota > Metazoa > Arthropoda > Thecostraca > Balanomorpha > Balanidae > Amphibalanus > Amphibalanus amphitrite. The sequence continues at coordinate 201,444 of NW_024882483.1, read as the reverse complement.
CCAGCGCGCTGCTGCAGCGCGCCGCTCTGCCGCCGTCTCTGTGTTCCCCTCCCCTCCATTTCTCCTTTCCGTGGCCCGATCTGCGGAGCACTACCGTAGTCCCTTGGATAATAGTTATGGAGCCAGCACATGCAGTTAGGATCACACAGGCTTTCAGGGCTTTCGCCATCTTCAAAATAAAAGAATCTTATCAAGGATTCTAAAATGGGATGTGAAGAAACCAGGTTTAACTCGCAGGCACACTAGCCCACTGTCCTCAAGCTGCCTGGGCCCTGGACCCAATGTCCTGTTCGTTGACTAAATCCGGGTACTCCTCAATTGTTTCGTTTGTCTCGGCTCACTGCTATGAATTGGTGCGGCCATTGGTCACTCCGGATGTCCTCATTCAGCGGTGAATGACTGCTGAACAAATGGTCGCCGGTCTGGTGACCGGTACACTCTCATCCTGACCGCTCCACCAGCAGCGACCGATCAAACATCCTGGACCGGACGACCGCGGAGCTGCGGCCAGCCATTGGGCGCGTCCGCTGGCCTTGAAAACACCGCGGCCCGACACCACCCCAAAATTAGCACTCATCTGCATTTCCTGTGCTATGGCCGTCCACTTGGTCTGGACATCCTCTGCCATCATAGCTTCATCTTCTTTTATAAGACGACATGGCTTGTCGCCTGCTCCGTCCTTTCATCTTGGAGGAATCATTTGTAAACAGTAGGTTCGCTACGTTTAGGTAATGTTTTGTGCCTACAATTCCCTTTTTAATGCGAGGATTGGACAACATAATTGGGTAGATTTGGTAAACAAATAGCGTTTAACAACAAGAAGGCGGGTCAAAATAAGATGTGAATTATCTTAATTTGGCTAGGTGTCGTCTAGTTATAGTGAGTGGCGATAAATAAAGTCACCTTGTGACTATAAGACTATGCTGAGAACATCCGCCCTGAGATAGTTAGATTTGCTAATCTCGCAGAATCCAGGCATGAGGCGAATTCTTGCATTCAATGTGCATTGTGCAATGTGCATGCTTGCCTAAATGCAATACCTATGCACAGCCACAGACCAAGCATACTCCAAATAACGATTGATGCATGATGACATGTCAACATCAAAAACACAACAACAGACAGGTAACATATAAACACAATATATATATATATATATATATATATATATATATATATATATATATATATATATATATATATATATATATATATATATATATATATATATATATATATATATATATATATATATATATATATATATATATATATATATATATATATATATATATATATATATATGATGCAAAGGATGAATATAATATTTGGGTTCCGGTCATTTGTAGCACACACATCGGTGCTATTCATTATGCTCGTTATGCGTTATAGCGTGATTAAAAGGGTTCTTTTATTTGAAATGCTACTATGCATGCAAGGATCTTTACCTAATATCAAGGGAAATTGCCATTATTTTATGATACCGAGACCAATTTAACATCACCTTCCTTTCCGACTAGCGTTAAAATAAGCTGCATTTTCAAGAATCAGCCCATTTGCAGGGGCAGCATAATGCTTCATTCCGTTTCATTGGACTATAACTCTTTTACGTTCCCCTATCATCGATGAAAACACTAATTATCTCGCCGTCAATGGTGCAGGATCTCTAAACAAACATGGGGATTCTGGATTATGTTACGAAACACATTCCGTCGCCGGAGGTCCCGAGAAACCAGCGTGTTGGCCACAGCGCTTGCAAGGGGTGAGGTGTTTTGTGATCTTCCCCAGCTACGAAATACGTACTCGTGTAATATAGCTAATCTACACCAACGAAGGGCAGCACTCGTTTTCAAAATTAGGTATCTAAACAAAAAATTATCTGACGGGGTCAACTTGTAAGAGCAATATCAAAATCTGCTGTCAACATATGGGGCTTGAACGCGCTTTATGTTGTGGAAATGTTGCTGCTATCCTATAATAATGGTTCAGTTTGACACTGGTGAGCAGCCTCTGTCTGAGTTCGCAGGGGTAGCTCGGTGCTGCCGATCGGGCCCGGCACATTACATCATTATATCGGCAGGCGAACAAAAGGGTTGAGGGGCCGCCCTGTCGGCTCTAGGTCACCTAATCGTCGCCGCGGCGACAGGTCACGCGGTAATTACACAGCTCGGCCGGCCGGCCGGCCGTCGGTCTGAAGGATCAAGGTTGCAGACTCGGTAGGGCCAGACCGGTAGAAATTATCCGCCAGCCCAAAGTGACAGGCAGACAGAGGTCTGAGAGTAAAAACTGGCCGGCGCGCCACCGGCCAGACAGACTCGGCGGTGTCCGCCTCGCTCACCTAGCCAGTCGCGGACACAGCTCAAAGGTGCGAGCCTGCTTTGGTGTGTGGTGATTTGACATGGGTATTTGTCGCTTTTTGTGGCGGGATTTAGCATACACAAGCTGAACAGCACGAGCCATTTTAATGGTAACAGTTTCAGCTTTTTAGTCACTAGTGGTTTGGGCTGATCCGAAATTACTTCAGTCCGTTCTGTCCCCCAAGCACAAAAGCATGTGACATTACAACTGAACAGTAAGATAGTAAGTAAAGTAAGATGAGCTAACAATTGACCGGAGGAAGATGCCAGTGGAGGGGGAAATGAAATGAAATAACACATTGTTGAGTGTTGATATCGCTTCTCACCACAACTGAAAAGGAGCCGGACGGAGCCCTGTGTCTCCCGACTGTCCCGCTGGACCCCCCGCGGAGTCTCCGATACTATGCGAACGCCGTCCGCGGCTCGCCGACCCAATCCATCGGCCCGCTGACCCTTCTCCGCTGTCAGCGGACGGCGCGGCTTTGTCCGGCCCTACCGCCCTTTGAGAGGGGCGCCGGCGGCACGGTGCGGGTTGACAGGTCATCGCGCGGAGGTGGCCCGTGCGGCGGATACCACCCCGGGTCGATGTCCCCTGAAAAGGATGCGCCCCTAGACTGGCCTGTTGTCCGACGTCTTTTGTTGTGTGGCCCGGTGGTTGTGGGATGCAGTTTGGGCGAGCGGGCTGGTCTCGCGCACCAGTTGATACAAGTGGAGTGTAACGGTTACAAATTCTAGCGGTAGGGTTACAAAACGGGTCTTATAGGACCGACGCAGTGCTTATGTCGAATGGAATGGTATTTATCAAAAGTAACGGATTCTGAGAGTACCGACTAAACGAGGACTGTAGCTACACGTATTCTGGCATATCGTTCAGAGTAGTGCGATGATTACCTATAGTGTCCTAACAAAATGTGACATAAAAGATGCGATTTTTTTCTTCTTGCTTACTTTGTTATCTGGGATGACATCTTTAGGGCAATTTAGGCGTTTCAGCCATTATCAATTACGATTCAATCATAAATTAGTCGTATGGCATGTCATGTCAGGTGATCGTATACGAATTGTAATGTAGGTACCACAAATTGTGCTGTATTTTTTTTTTTTAGATTGCACCGAAGCAGCTTCCGTTTCGACGTAAGGCAACAACTCTCGAGGAGTGCCTAGAAAACATAAATAAATATCACGACAAGTAAAAGTGCCAGTCAAATGGTCATCGAGAAATAGAGAGCCGACTGCAATGATTCAGGGTAAATTAGTTGAAATGAACTATAAATAGGTATAGACTAGTCTCTGCATGAGGTAATTGTCAGCAGACTCTGCCGTTGAATCACGTATGTTTATTGTTTCTGCGGCTGATGCCCGCGGGCTGACCGTCGCGGCTGCGCGGCGGGACGATTAGCCAGCTGACTGACTGGTCGTTGTTTCTCGCCTCGGGCGCTGGCCGGTCACGTGATCGGGGCGGAGATGGAGCGTGTGCCTCTCCCTGCCAGATAAACGAGGAAGGGTGTCGTGTGAGTTTCATGAGCGGCCACTCGTGCACCCCACTGACGAACGATGGGCAGAGACCGGCTCAGGATAAATTCACGCTGGTAGTCGAGTTTGCCTGAGCAAAGAGTGAATTGAATTGAAGCAAAGTGAATTGTGAATTGAGATGCAAAACAAACGTTTGACGGGTCTGAACTGTCTGATCGGAGGCTGGGTAGCACTGGGAACACGAACATATATCCCACCACGATGTTCGAAATCTACGAACATTTGCCGTTTTGGAAAAGAATCGGAGCCTGTAATGTAGAATGTTCTCAAAGCAAGGCATTCAGATGCCGAATCCGAGAATTTCTTTGGAACAAATATTTATGGGAACATATCCACTCGTAAGCCGTAGCATGGTAAAGGTTTGAGACATGAGGCCAAACATCCTGGAGCCCACAGGCACAGCGGCTCATAAAGTGAGAGCAGCGCCTCTAGCGGACAGTTACCGATACACAGCTTCCAGCTTTTTCTGCTAGGTGACAGGAATATACGGACTTGCATACCGAACCGAACGGATGAAGAAAGCCGAGCTCAAGGTTCCCCCATCCAGGGACCGCGGATTCAAATTCTCGTAGGGTGTGCAAGATGTGGCGACTGGGCCCCCCACCTCACGCCGGGCCCCTTCCAAAAAGTCAGCGCCGCCACTGCTCCGGAATAAGCCGGTTCTAAGGAAGCGGGGCGGGAAAACCTTCAAAATTGACGGTCGTAAGATGACTGAGCGAGCATCTTATTTATTTATTTATTTATTTATTGCATGTCTTAGTGGGATCCAACAATGTTGGCTTTTACCGCCACAGTGTCAAAGTACATAAAGGACACGTATATCACACAGTCGTTGAAGCAGATTTCAGAGAACATGAGATAAAAATAGGTATGCCCACGCGAGTGTGATAAAACGTATAAAATTATATAAAAGTACGCACATGGCACAGCTTGGCTAAAAATCACAGACAAAAAAAAACGGATGATAGGTGGCGCATCTATGACTGGCTCGCGTATGCTGCTCTTACGCTGGCTCGGAAAGTGGTCGGGTTGATGTTTTGTCGCTGCTCGTTGGGCAGACGGTTCCATGTCCGTAAAGCACGAACTGGCACGGTCTTGTGTGTGACCTCCATCCTGCATCGCGGTGCGTGTAGGACACCGTCGGTGGCCGAACGAGTGGTCCGCTCGGACACATCCGCTCGGGCACACACAAGCGATCTCAGGGCTTGTGGAGTGTCGGTGCAGTGCACAAGTCTGTGCACTAAAGCACAGTCTCTGAGCTCGATTATTTCGGCAAATTTCAACCAGCCCAGTTGTCTGCGAGCGGCTGAAACGTGATCGGTTTTCTTTTTACCGGTGATTATGCGGATGGCGAAGTTCAGCATCTTCTCGATGCGATGTTGTAGCTGATGCGTGGGCGGAGCCCATGCAGGCAGGCATTAGGTGACGTGAGGCATGACCAGGGTTTGGATGAGCGTTGTCATGGTGGAGGGAGGCAGCGTGCCTCTCAGCTTCCTGAGCGTGACGAGGGTGCCATACCCGCGCTGCACGACACGGGCTGTCTGTCGTTCCATCGACAGAGTCTGATCAAGTGAGACGCCGAGAAACTTCATGTGTTCAGTGCGTTCCAACCTGATGCCGTCGAAGGTGATGTTGAAGTTGGTTACTTTTTTGACAGACGAGGTAGTTCCCACCAGTGTCATCTCTGTTTTGTCAGGGTTGACTTTCAGTCCGTTGCACCGGAACCATGCAGCCACCGCTCCCAGATCAGCCTCTACGTTCCGCTGAAGCTCAGCAAGACCGTCCGCGGTGGGGAGCGTGCTGTGCATAAGGACGGTGTCATCAGCATACGATACTACCTTGCAGTTGGCGGACAGATGACATGGCATGTCATTCGTGAGGGTGTTGAAGAGCCAGGGCCCCAGAGTGCTACCCTGTATCACGCCAAAATCGACCGTTGCCAGCTCGGTGCTACCCCGCACACCCTGTGTTCTGTCCTTAAAATAATCTCGGAGCCAGTGGTCTGATATTCCGTACCAGTTGAGTTTTTGCAGCAGTCTTTCACGATCAACAGTGTCAAAAGCCTTGGAGAGGTCACAAGATGTCAGACATGTCACTTGGCCCTTGTCTCTGTTGGCAGCTATGGCGCTCACTACGTCTACCACAGCGTCCTCAGTCGAGTGCTTTGGGCGGTAGGCATATTGCGTTGGTGTTAGAAACTGAGTTTCAGCCATGAACTCGACAAGCTGCAAATTTACGACCTTCTCTGCGAGCTTTGCTATCACACTGAGAACACTGATGGGCCTGAAGTTAGATGGCAGCGTCCTGTCTCCTGACTTATGAATCGGTACTATAACCGCGCGTTTCCAGATAGCTGGGACTTGCCCAGAGACGAATGACTTGTTGATGACATACAAAATATGTGGTCCTATCACAGGGAAACACTTCCTCACGAGCTGCAGAGACACGCCGTCACTGCCCACAGCACTCGAGTTCGACATACGTCTCAGAGCGTCTCCGAGCTCGGGAAGAGTCGCCACCCGGACGCGATATGCAGCACTGGTCACCACCGGCGGTCGGGGCGGCAGCGGAGGGCCCGGCTGGGCAGCTAGCTCCTCCGCTATGCGGCTTCCGACGCCGGCGAAGTACCTGTTGAAGGATGTGGCAGTTGCTTCGTCCAGACCGACGTCAGCTTTGTTCTTGGATGAGCTCAGGGCGAACGAGCGCAGCGTCTTCCACATCTGTGTTGACGATGTTGGTGTCGAGAAGAACTCAGCGCGCGCCCTGGCGAGGCGAGATCGGAACTCACGGCGGAGGCGAGAGTAGGTCCGCTGAGCGCTCTCGGTGCGCAGCGAGTCCCTCTGTCTCCGCGCCAGGTCTCGTCTCGCCTGCAGCTCTTGAAGGTCTTCGTTGAGCGTCAGCCATGGACATTCCGGGTGTTTGAGACGGACTTGTTTCAGAGGGCAGTGTGTGTCGATGGCTGCATTCCAGATGTGAAGGAACGCTGAGTATGCCTGATCAACACTTTCCGCGGTGTAGAGTGGAGACCAGTCTGACATCAGCAGGTCCAGACACAGATGGTTGAAGTCTGTCTGTCCAACTGACCGAGTGGTGACCGTCCGCGGCTTCTTCTTTATCCGTTGTAGCGGTGCTTCTACCGCGATCAGGTCATGATCGCTGACGTGCGGTCTTATCTTATCTTACGGTCAGGAGATGCATGAGCAGAGTAAATGCACATGCATGCATGCAACGTGATCCAAATCGATCTCCGATTTTACCAAGCAGGCCCCTAAAGGCTTACAGTGACCTTCAAGGGCCCCTACGGGCCTCAGAGAGACCTTTTGCACAGTTGATGTTGGCACACTTCTTTTTATCATGGATTACATGAATTAGTTTAAAAATAAAACACGGCCGGCGGGATGTTTGGGCCCATCGATTTGGCCCCTATGACCTATGGGGGTCTGGCCTCCGGCCCCCCTTAGCTTCCCCATTGCTCTACGGTCCACACGCTGGCTTTGGGGCCCCATAAAGGCCGCACGCCAGCTCCTGAGACCCAACGCCGGCAATTCTAAGGGTCACCGGCGCACCGCACACGGTCTTTGAAGGTCCCATAACGGCCTCTGGAATACCTCATGTACATAGAACTAGATGCCGGCAGCGCTCTTGCGTTGCCTTGGGCCAGAATTGGAGGAACGGTGCTGAGGGCACACACCGGGCAAAACCACCGAAACCCAGACTGAGCTTGGACTGAACCAGGAACCTGAAACCAACCGAAACATCCCAAAAATGCTTGAAAGCACGCGAGATTGGTGTGGATATCTACCTACAGTAAGATATGAATTAACTGCACGTGCATAGTTCATGCCCCAGGCACCCCAGTGCAGTCATTTTCATGACATCATGTAGCGTGTGTCTAGTTCTATCAGTGTACCGACTTTTGTGTCGCTAGATCGACGTTTCCCGGGATCAGAGGATCCCTCGTCAAAACCGTTATCCGCCCCCCGCACGCGCAGCTTGCACTCCTCGGATATTATCTCGCCGGAATGTCGTGATCAAATGTATTCTTCTTATGACCTGCAAGTTTTGAACCAGTTAGAGCTGCCGTTTACCCTGCAGGCGTGGCAACGTACGAAGGGGTGCAATCGGCTTGCACGTGCATAGCTCATGCACCACAGAGTTTAGCTCAACCAAATGTGCATTATTTTGGAGGCCTTGCCTGGGACTACCATTGAACCGATTTTGAGGTTGATAGCTTAAAATTTCTTTGAGCCAGAGGACCTCACGTCAAAACGGTTTTCCGCCCCCAGCACGTGCAGCCTGCACCCCTAGCAGACGGTGACCCCACTGGAAACTGGTTCAAGGTGTTAACGATGTGTCCCGCCAGTATGGCTTTGCCCGTGACCTCTGGTTGACCTGTAGCCTTGACAAAAAATTTCGTGTCACCGAAACTTTGAAGCGGAATAGCATGTGCCACGAAGCACCGAGCGAACCGAGGCCAGCACCAAAAGTTTACCTCGCCGGAGACGAATCAAACGGTCCCACTTTCGTCCCGATCGGTCCACCCATTTTGACTCCAGGACCAAAAAAGCTTGGACAAACTCACATACTCACTCACTGACAAACAGGTTCAGGATCTCAGGTATCTCAGGAATCGGCCTGGGGCCTTCAAGAGCCAGTTAGGGCCCTCGGAAAGTGGCATTATACCCTGAGATAGCTGTGTAAGGCCCTCGGGTAACGGCTTGGAGCCCTCGGGCATCGGCCTGCGCCCCGGGCATTGGCCAGAGGTCCTTGGATATCGGTCTAGGGCCCCTCAAGAGCCGGTGAGGGCCTTCAGAAACTGGGGTGGGGCCCTGAGATAACTGTGGGGGCTTTCAGGTGCTGATGCGGGACCCTTAGGCATCGGCCCCCAGAGGAGGTTAAGGAGGGCAGGGGGCAGGGGCCCTCAAGAGCCGGTTAGGGCCCTCAGAAACTGGCGTGGATCCCTGAGCTAGCCATGTAGGTACTCAGACACCGGCGTGGGACCTTTAGACATCGACTTGGGGCCCTCGGGCATCGGCCTGGGCCCTCAAGAGCCGGTGGGAGCACTAAAAATGGCGTGGGTGGGGTTCTGAGATAACCCCTGAGATAACACTAGAGCCTGTTCACGCCTTCAGGCACCGGTGCGGGACCATCAGGCTCGCGCTGGGGCCCTCGAGAATCGGCTTGGGACACTCAAGCGCCAGGGCCGCATGGGCCCCCACAACGAACTGTGGGTGTGCAAAAATAGGTGTTTGCACACCCTCAGGATTTTCAGGGTGTGCAATTGCACACCCTGCCCCCCGGAATCCGCGGTCCCTGCCCCCATCACGAACTGTGTGAACAGAAGCTAATCGCTTTATATCGCAACACCTAGAAGAAAGTCTGCACCTATCCGTGCTTCTATCCTCAGGATACAGAAATCCTTCTCCTCCACGCCGCAACCCCCTTCCGGGCTGGACAGGCAACTTTATCTCATGCGGGCTGCTCCCTTGGAGCGGCACCGCTGCTCCCGAGGGAGCGCACCCCGTAGCCGGGTGCAGTGAGTGCCTTGGGGCTGGGTGGCCTGTCCTCTGGACGGGCTCAGCCCCGGCGACTCACTAGGGTGCCTGCCCAGACCAATGCCTCCCCCTAATTCCTATCATCCTTCCGGCTCTGCAATGGTCTTGTCGACCGAAAGGGCCTAACCCAACAAAACAAACAACAAAAGAAAGTCTGCGTCATCCCTCCAACACGATAGTCCCCTCAATTATATGAAGTCTAACTGGGCTAAGTGAACATTCTACTTCTACTCCACAGACCGTGTAACAGCGAACATCACATGTACTTACCTACTTTGACGAGTTCCTAGACAATGCTCAGCAATCGATCATCTATCCAGGTCAGGATAACTGTCTCTTAATCATCACAGAACAGATCCAATCCATGTCATTATTCACACTCCCTATCAGAACTGACAGTTACCCCACATCGACATTTTGGTGGAGCAAATTTGAGGAGAGCCACCAGTCACCACTGTCCCTTCTATATGTAGGTAAGGGTCCTGTCCTATCGGGATGCTCCCAAGTCACCGGTATCGCTCAGTCGCTACAGCATACCAGTGTAATCGGTATTTTAATCCTTTATTTTCTCGGCCATAAAGCTTCTCCCTGGTCCTGCGATGGTCTCACTAGACCGAAAAGGCCTGACCTCATAAAACAAACTTAACAGGTCCAACCTGATCTCATCAAAAACACCTTGCAGCCAGATAGAGACAAATTTTGTGTGCATGCAGCAGCAACGGTAAATAAAATATAATGGCACAGGCTGCATGGCCAGGAACCACACAGGCCGACCCAGCGCTCGACCTCGGGCTCAACCGACCTTCCGTCTCGGGCCGGAGAGCAGCGCCTCTGGCGGACAGAGGCTAGTGCGTAGGTTTTAGCTTAGTCCGCCAGGTGGCTCTTCTACGCGTGGTTCTACCACGGGATAGGGCCCCAGTATTCAGGGCTCAGGCCTTAAGCAAAGAGAGAATTTAAGCTAATCTTCATGCATACCTATTCTTTTGTCGAACATGTGATTGAAACAATCATCAAGCTTGGGTAAAAGTGAATAAGCACGCATTTGTCACTTGTCCAGCAGCGCGTCGTAAGATACGAACCCACCCTTTCCATAGGAGTAGGACGAATTGTCGGTGACGGTGGTATAAAACCACATTAGATCAGCCCTATTTGTCGCAATATTCCCGAAGAGAGCACCTCGGGCAAAAGATCAACATTGGGCGCACAGTCAGAGGGCGAAAAGAATGCCCGATGGCGCCGGCGGAACTGAGCATCACCGCTGAGCCGAGAGGTTCTGAGTAAATTCGAGGTATCCGGCCGGCAGGGGCGGGCATCAAGGCTCCACAGCTCAGCCGACCAGCTGTCCAGAGGCTAGTGACGTCATCCACGGAGTGCAGTATGACGTCATGGTGTCTGATCGATGCCAACCGAGCCCAGAGTTACACCAGAGCGAGCGAGCGCTTCGGCCGTGCAGGTGCACTACCCTACTGTACTACTGAAGGCATACCTACATGTATAACCCGCGCCCCGTTGGGCTCTGCCGAGCAACGCGCCCGGTTGGGGGGGGGGCCATTTTGGCCCCCCCCCTAAGATCTCGAGAACCACGCAACATAGCGACAAGCGGTAAACGGCGTTGGATAGCCCCAACGGGGAACTACCTTGTGACCCAATTTTATTGCCCTAGGTCAAACCGATGACGTCACAGGTCAGGTCAAAGGTCCAATTTTCACCGTTTACAGGCACTTCAAGAAATGCGTTGTAAAATCGAGTAAAATGCATTTCATTGAAAATCATCGATGGGGAAATGTTCTTCAAACACATATTTTGCTATTTGAGGTCACTGATATCAGGTCAGGTCACAGAGGTCAGGTCACGGGGGGTCACAATATGAAAGAGTCGTGTGATACATGTTTTATGGTCCATTTTACATGACAAATGCGATTATATGGGTCAGGCAGCCTTTGGGGCCAGCTTACATCACGTTTTGGTCAAGTTCAGGTCAAGTTCAGGTCAAGGTCAGGTCAAATTAGGTCAAATTTCAAAGTTAATATTTTTGCATAAAATGGGTATCGAATCGATGCAGCTCGTCACGGGGAGTTCAATGGTGGTCTTTGTTTTGCCGTACGTGGTCTAGATTTGCTAAAAATTGAGTTCAAAAATTTGACGTCATCATTTTTGAAGTTTTTTCGCTATAACTTGGCCAAAAAACGAGATATCGATTTGAAATTTGGTATGTATATAGAAGAGCGCTGGGACTATCACATATATTCCGGTTTTTTTCGAAATTCGGAAAATTTTTTGGATTTTTTCAAAGTTTTTCTAAAAAAAATCAATTTTTTGAATTTTTTTGGTCAAAAACCAAAAATTTTGAAAATCCGAGATAGCAGTTTTGTAGCGCCGCTTTTTGTCTACTAGACCATATAAAGAACTTTGAAATTGCTTGATAACTGTAGATTTGGTGAGCGTTGCAAGATTGCATGTTTTTTGCTCATTTTTGCTCGAACATGACCTCAGTTTGACCTCAATAACTCCTGACCTAAGGTGACCTAAGACTTGAAATTTGGTGTGAAGGTGTCAAATTGATGCCCGGGAAGGTACTGAAAATTTGGCGGCGCTGCGCGCCGCCGTTTTCTTGCTATTCAGGAAAAACCACAGGGGGGGGCCAAAATGGCCCCCCCAACGGGGCGAGGGATAACAGCTGCTTCGAGTTGCTTCGTAATGCCGGCTAGGCTCGTATTAGATTATGTCTGGCTTGAGCGCAAGACGCTGTTCTCTTACCGAACTACGTGGTGGAGTAAAACGCCCCAGTAGGCCACGGGGCAAAAAGCCCCATGAGGCGTTTAACCATAAGTGTTGTTCGGACTTCGGACTTCCCACTTCCTAAACCCTAATGTTCGCCAGCAGACGAACAGTAAGTTCTTATGCATTTATGTGTATTTTTTTCAGCAACTGGATGGCAAAAGAAAAAATTTGTTAACATTTGCAGTGCAATAATGTATTGTTTGGCCTTATGAGGCAGGTAAAAAAACATGGTCATCCAAAGTGTCATAGCTGAACATTCGATAGGATGAAGGTGCTAACTACAGCCCCGTGTCTCCAGCGGTCTAACGAGTCTCGCATACATATAAGATTGAGCCAACTACCATGTTTAAATTTCAATCCAGAGTATGGGGCTTCTTGCCCGCAGGCCGTGGGGCGTTTTGACCTGAGGGTTGGGTGGGGCAAAATTCCTCATTTGCAGTTGCTTCACAAATCACTTCCTAGCTGGGAGTCCGATTGATAAGTGAATGAATCTGCAGAGGAGTTGAATTTAAAGTAAAATGTTCAAAGAACACACTGAGCACGAATGTTACCTTTCAGGTAATGTGGGACAAAAATTACTTAGCAAAATGAATTATATGGGGCGTCATGCCCCAGGCCACCCTATACTGCATATTTTGCTAAATTAACCCTCGCCCCGTTGGGGGGGGGGGGCAATATGGCCCCTAAGTTTTTTCCTGAATAGTAAGAAACGGCCGCGCAGCGCCGCCAAATTTTCAGTCCTTCCCGGGCATCAATTTGACAACTTATCACAAAATTTCGAGTCATAGGTCACCTTAGGTCAGGAGATATTGAGGTCAAACTGAGTGGTCATCAAACTGAGGTCAGTTTACAAGCAATTTCAAAGGTAGGTATTTATGTGGTCTTGTATGTACAGCCCTCTGCTCACTGCGTGGTAGGTTATACTTGCTTCAGCGAAACCGGCCAATATCTCAAAGGCTCTGCTACCGAGTGCGCGGAAGTCCTAACGGAGGGACGCGCAATATCACACGACTTTGTTTGAACCCCTTGTTGACTAGACCCACCTCTCCGTGTGGCTACAATACACAGAAGTCTGTATTTTCCGTCCTGAGACTAAGTTTTTTTGCCCCCCTCCTAGAACCGTCCCTGCCATGCCCTCAATGAGCTCAGCTGACAGCCGCTTACTACGGAATTGTAGCGCGAGTAGGGTGCGTAAACGGCATGTCGGCAAATGGCATTTCGACTTTTAGCATTTCGACTTTTTGACACGTCGGCAAAAAGCACATCGGCAAAATGACATTCGGCGAAATGCATTCGGCAAAATGACATTCGGTAAATCGCCTTTCGGCAATTTGTCCGGACACCCGCGGGCCGGGGTCACTCGGGTCAATAGCCCGAAGCTATGTCTCGGCCAGAAGCCAACCCAGACAGTCTGGCGCGACCCGACCAGGCCGTTCTAAAGCACAGGGACTAGGAATGAATTAGCCATTTTCAGGATTGTTACAGGTTGGTGTCAAGGTTGGTGTCAAGGTCACGTGAAACTCAGGTTAGGTCATTGAACTTCGGTGACCTTGATTCACTTCGAGTTTTAGACGTGTCTAGGACAGTTTTTGGAGCTCATTTAGAATTGGGGAATATTTGTTTCTGGTCCCTAAAAAGCTGTTTCTGGCACCTAATTGCTGATCAGCCCCAAAATGCTTATTCGACCCTAATATCTGAATCTGGCACCTAATTGCTTCCACACAGCCTTAAGTTGCCAGATCGTCTAGTTGAACTCCGTATTTGCTGTTTGCTGATTCAGCACCAAAACCAAAACTTCCAGCACCTATTTTATTCCACGTTTGCCTACCTAATTCGCGTAATCTTCCTGATTTTATGTATCCTAACAAACATGAACGTTGCATTCGGTGATGTCAAGTGCCATTTTCGCCGGTGGAGATAATGATTAATGCCATTTCTAGCCAAAAGAGAATCACTAGCCAGCTATGGTGCAGCATAGCAAGACGCTCCTATACCAGCCCGCTATGTAGAGACTAGAGATTATTGCACCCTCAGCCATTTTAACGTGAAAAGTTTGGATCCGTCACTTCCAGCCAGGCTCTCAGGTCATAAACTGGAGTAAAGCAAAATGTAAACTCTGAACAGACATGCCACGCAACCGGCCCTCTTTTCAATATTATTAGCTTTCTGCAATCATCGTCTGACTCCATCTCGATCAAACGCAGCATCCGGTTTCTACAGGGGCGTTTGACTGACCGGCCACACAATAACCAAAAACAAAATCAAAGCTTCATGCACACAAATGACATAAGTAAGAAACGGATGAAAAAGGCACAACCACGGCACAACTCTGCGCCCGGCAAACAACGGACAATGTCCCACGCAAGATCCCGCGTTTCTTCAGCGGCCTTGAACGGAATGAAAACATTACATTTCTTTTTTGGAGCTATTTGATGACGTCAAAAAATACAATACCCGTTTTAATGGTCAAAATCGAGACAATTACTCACAAAAATGTTTCCCTTTAAGCATTACAAATAAATGCTTTTAAATATTTAAATGACATTGTTTTTTTCAAACAAATCAATATTATTTGCTTACTTAAACGTCATATACAATGCTGAGATCACTACGGGGCTGTCTTAGAGTGTAGCTGCACTGGCAACCTTTAGACTAGACTCCAGGGGTCATTATACCAGAACAACATGATTCTACCAGCCAGTAGTTCATTTTTCTACTAGATTGGTGCTACGCTCAGCATTTAGGTGCCATATTCAGAAAAAAGAGTAAGGCGTACCGATGAATAGGTGCCAGAAACAGCTAATTAAGGTCATTTTCCATGATTGGTGCTGGTATCCACCAAATAGGTGCTGAGGACCAATTTTGGGGCGAGTCAGCTTTTAGGTGCCAGAAATAGCTTTTCTGGGACGCAATTAAATGGCGTCCTTTAGAATTTAGCATCCATTCGAACATTTAAGAAGCAGTTTTGGTGCCTTTGTAACATGTTGCGGAGCTGTGAGTGGCAGTTGACACCAACTATAGATACCCGGCAAGAACCTACTGGTTGACCTGACCTGACCTGACCCGACCTGGCCTAAATGCGTGAAGACATCATGTTTGATCAAACCTAACATGATATTTGTGATTAGCACCCCGAAAAAACCTAGCAGCCACACTACGACGTTCTAACAGTTTCCATTGTTCCGATTTTTGGGTCATTGACCTGACATGGAAGGTCAACTTATGATCTAGGACAGGGCTGGAGAAACCGGGGGGGACCGGGGGGGACCGTCCCCCCGGGCCCAATTAATTCCATTTCCTGGGGGGACCTGGGGGGGGACCTAATATATAACGAAAGTGGGCCCTTCTGACTTATGTTTAAACAAGTAATCAGCCATTTTGGCCTGTATTAGTGTTTTAAATCTCACATTCCAAGCATCGGAGCCCTATATCAGTGAGTAGATCTCAATGAGTCGTACTCCACCACAAGCTAGTGGGCCCTTAATGGTTCCGTGATGACCGTGAACCATCAGAGAGCCATGGCCCCTCATTGAGTCCATCTGGTCCAGGTCCAGTAGTGGACCTGTTGAAAATTTGACAGAAAGGTGTTTGCTAGGCATACTTTCCTTTCACATACCTCCTATGTACATACATACAGCAACGCATGAATAACAGTGGCGGATCCTGGGGGGGGGGGGCACGGGGTCATGACCCCCCAAATGGTCTGAGAGGGTCAGTTGACCCCCTCCAAAAGCCGAAGACCTAAATGCGTTATAGACGCCGTCTTGCGTGCTCAAAATCACATGTCAAACACATCTGAGCTAATACCTTTGTTTTTGTCTGAATCGTGTTGCGTGAAAAGGCGTATTGAAGGCCAGAATCGTACTCGTTTTTGTCTCAACCGTGCGAGCACCAGGGGATGATACAGGAAAACTCCAAGGGGATGGTCATGAATTTAATTTGTGGTGCCCCTTCCTATACCCAAAATTAAAAACTCAACGGATTTCGGGCACTTAATTTTGGTGATGTCGTGTTTCCATTTTTGTTTTTTATATTGTTTATTTTATTTTTAAAGCCCCTGGGCCCTGGCAGGCCTGTGGTGCCCCTGGCCGGACTGTGGTAACCCTGGCGGGCCTGTGGTGCCCCTGCTAGGTCGCTGGGGCCCCTGGGCCCTGACAGGACTGTGGTGCCCCTGACAGCCCAAGGTGCCCCTGCGAGGCCGGTGGTGCCCCTGGCAGACCTCTGGTGACCCCTGAGGTGCCTTCAAAAGAAGACGTGGGGCCATCAGAAGCGGCCATATGACCGTCGGCATTGGACCTTAAGGGAACTGCATGGGCCTCTGCTGTGACCCAAAATAAGGATCTCGAATGTCGAAATGGGACCTTCAGAGACAGGTAGGAAGTCAGGGACCCTCATTTCACCGGTATGAGGCTGTAGCCGCTGTAGGCACCCAAAAAGCAGTCGGAGTCCCTCAGATGCCGGAATACTTATGCATTACTTACGCGGCATGCTTACCTTCTTACATTTTGCGCCCTCGGAGGCCAGCGCGGGGTCCTCATAGGTCGATGTGAGCCCTCTGAAGCCGGTGAGAAACCTCAAAGGCCATCATAAGACCATCGGGCCACTGGACAGTATGAGACTCAAGAGGCAATTTGGACCTTCGGAGACCGGCGTGGGCCCCAGGGACGTACCCAAGGGGGGGGGGACGGGGCGCCCCCCCCCCCCATTGGGGTTTCAGGAGGCCCCCGTGGGGCGCCGAAGGCCCACGGGGGCCAAAATCACGTCGGAGGCGTAAGAAATTCACGTGAAGCCAAAAAATCACGTCAGGACATTCAGGGCCCTCTGACCAGCCTGACAGCTAGGGTCCTTCTTACTTCCTGAGGCCTCCTAATCCTTCCTTCTTACTTCCTGAATAACCGCCCGCTAGTGCCTGTGTCTGACCGCTAGGGCCCCTCTGACTCCTCAGTAGAGAGGAGGCCCTCTGTAGGTAGGAGGCCCTCTGTAGAGAGGAGGACTCCCGCCTCAGTAGAGAGGAGGCCCTCTGTAGAGAGGAGGCCCTTTGCAGAGATGAGGTTCTTTGAAGAGAGGAGGCCCTCTGTAAAGGAGGTCCTCTGAAAGGGAGAGACCCTCAGTAGAGAGGAAGACCTCTGTAGAGAGGAGGCCTTCTGTAGTTAAGAGGCCTTGCGAAAAGAGGAGGCCCGCAGTAGAGAGGTGGTCCTCTGTAGAGAGGAGGCCCCCTCTGTGTTTTGACAAATCATTTTGCAAATTTTTCGCGGCGCTTCGCGCCGCCGATTCATGTACGTACAGGTCAATACGAAATCGTGACTGTAATTACACCAACCAACCGTGGCAAATTGAATTAGAACTTATATGTGTAACTGTGAAGGAACTCCGGCTTGTACTGCCATGCTCAAAGGGTGGTAAAATTTGTGTTTTGGAGCTGTGTTTTGACAAATGCTTTTGCAAATTTTCTCGGCGCTTTGCGCCGCCGCCACCAGTCAATCAAAAAGATCGTGACTGTAATAACATCAACCGTGTCAAATTGAATCGGAATTCATATGTGTACTGTGAAGGAACTCCGGCTTGTACTAGCATGCTATAAGGGTTGTAATGTTTGTGTTTTAGAGTTGTGTGTTGACAAACGTTTTTTTCCACACAAAAAATTGCGGCGCTTCGCGCCGCCGATTCATACACAGGTCAATAAGAGAGATCGTGACTGTAATAACACCAACCGTGTCCAATTGAATCGGAATTCATATATGTGTACTGTGAAGGAACTCCTGTTTGTACTAGCATGCTAAAAGGGTTGTAATATTTGTGTTTTAGAGCTGTGTTTGTACAATTTTTTTTTTTTTAATTTTTGTGGCGCTTCGCGCCGCCGATTTATAAACAGGTCAATAAGAGAGGTCATGACTATATGCTACTAATGCATTAGGCTAAAAGTGAGGTAACTATATCTACTTCTTGGTTTTTAAGTACGTCGATCGCCCCCCCCCCCCCCCCCCAGTAAAAAATCCGTAGCGACGCCCCTGTATAGGTGGGTTTCACTAATTGAAACTACTGAGCCGAGTGACTAATAACGATAAAACTTCATCTTAGAAACGACGAAGATCAAATGTCATTTGATCTCGACATACTCGCTCCCTACCCCCCCCCCCCCCCGGTCGTCTGAATTCATCCATCAGACCCGGCATGTCGGCCGACTTGTGACCCCCTCCCAAACGTTCCCCTAGATCCGCCCTTGGAAGGTTATATGCTTTTGGGCCCTTTGAGACACTTGGGGCCCTTTTCCTTGAGGGCCCCTCGAGGCCTAGTCCCCCCCACCTCTGAAATCATTTCTCCAGCCCTGATCTAGGACCTTAAAAGTAGACATTTTTTGTTTCCTCTCGTCACCAACACATAGGCGTCGCCAGAGATTTTCGGTTGGGGGGGGGGGCAAAATCAACTTTTGTGTCAAAACTTGCCTTTCCCCAGTCTTCACTCGTTTTACATATCATTCGACGCACAATGGTGAGAGGAATCCGATGGTGACAAAGGTTTCCTTCTAGCAAGTGCACAAGCGATATAGGGGAAGTGCATAGCTCAATAGTTACAATAAGTGCATAGCTCAATTCAGCAATACCACGGCATATGTCTTCAAAGTAATTGCTATTGCCCATGCCCAAGCTTGCCTTGTGAAGGTCTTGGACTTCAAAAATTCAGGAAGGCCTTATACTGCAGTTGAATTGGTCATGCTGTTTTGGATAAAGTGGATCACCACGTTTGGGGCGCCAGCGCCCCAAACGTGGTGAGTGGTGAGGGCAAGTTTGAGGTGCCAACTCAGATTTGCACCCCCAATGTCATTTCCAAAGTTACACCCATGGCGGAGCCGGAGTCGGAGTCAGTCCTAAAAAATTCATCGACTCCGCAGCCCTGTCAATAGAAGTTAATTACGGCGTAGAAGGGAGATTAGGCTGCCCAGCAAAAAGAAAAAAAAACAGACCGCAGGTCAATCAGCTCAGTGGTTGCTTTTATATAAACCTCTCAAAATCGTTACAGGTCGGGCCGCTCATACTAAGATTTTTTTCCGTTTTAGTGAAAATACTTTGCTTCGCCCGTTAGCTCATAATCAGCAGACACCACCTCAAAAACACCAACCGCTGGCCGTACCGCCGGCGCCCCACACACCCTGTCGACCCCGAGGGCACGCCGTGACCCGTCTCGTGTCAACTGGGGTAGGGGACGGGGAGAGGTCCGAAGTCCAGCTGTGGTCCGCAGCCCAGGTGACCATCATTGTGCCTCGGCGGCCAGTTTCTGTGAACTTTGACCTACCGCTGGATACCCGAGGGCTCCCCTCCCCTATCAGCCGTAGTGAAGAGCCTCTACCCAGGCAGTGCGAGCTATCACAACAAACGTGCGTATCTGGGCAGCGTGCGTAAAACTCCGACCTCCCCTCGCCAGGCTCAATTTGGACTTTCCCATTGGAAGTGGCGCAGTCAGGCTCAATCTGATTCGGGGCAGAGCAAATAGCTGAAAATTAACATTTTCCCTGATATCTGGAAATATACGGAGCTTTCAAACGTGCCACTTTTAGGACGGGTGCAAAAAGTTGTGGACATTTCCAGAATATCATTATGCATCTCCGTCGCTTTAAGTAAGAACGTAGGTCGATATTGCTGTGTGTAACGTATACCTACCACGCAGTGAGCAGAGGGCTGTACATAGAGAATAGACAGCGCTACAAACTTGTCTTGCGGATTTTCAGAATTTTGGGATTTTGACCCAAAAAATAAAATAAAACTGATTTTGTTTAGAAAAGCTAAAAAAAAAATCCAAAAAAAAATTCGAGCCTCGAAAAACGGAATACAAACGATAGTCCCAGCACTCTTCTATCCACATACCAAATTTTAGATCGATGTCTCCTTTTTTGGCCAAGTTATAGCGGAAAATTGTTCAAAATTGATGTCAAATTTCTTTAAAGGAAATAGTTCACTTTTAACATGGGATTTTGAACTGGAATAGCAGTTTCGTAGCTTGAGCTGAGACAAGCACAAATCAGGAGCTTTTACGGCTCAACGATCACCCTAGACGAAGATATTCCATTTCTCGTTCCGAAAAGAGTGCCTTGCAGAGGAATGTGTGCCTTGCACAGGAATGCAGCCACGTCATCGTCAGCCAATCAGCATGCTGCTTACAGCTAATGCAGCATGCGTAGGTTTGAACTACGCAATATGATTGGTCAACGCGTAATAAGCTTCCGCGTCAAACATTATTTTACATAGAATATAGTTCGTCCTATATTAAAATATAGAAAATAATTGTTTTTACAAAAAGGTTTTATTTTATTTTCTGATCATTTTGAGCATAAAAAATCGTAAATCCATAGCAAAATACTAATTTCAGGAAAGTGAACTGTTTCCTTTAACCCGGCCGGGCCCGGGGGTAATCCCAACCACCGCAGCCCGGGAGGGGCGTTTTTCGCCCCCCCCCCTGTCTAACCCCGTAAATAAGGGAGCTACGCAAACAAAAGCGATACCAAACGAAAGGTCCTTACGAGACGATTCTAAAGCACCCAACATTTTTACCTTAGGTCAATTTTCAAGGTCAGAGGTCAAGGTCAAAGACAAAAACCGGCACATGTGTAGTGATCTCAAAGTAAGCGTTCTAGAGGACGGCAGGATGCATAAAACCGGCAAATTTGAGTATCAAACAAAAGAGAAGAATCTGAGGATTCCGAAAATGTGCTCAACATTCAAGGTCAAGGTCAAAGTCATGCTCAAAATTGACCTCAAACTTTGCACTTTTTCGTACATCTTGCGTGCTAACTTCCAAGATGTTTTGAAATGTTTTGAGGCATCAGTTCCCTATTTGTGGTTCAGCTTACGATACAAGGCTGCTCAAAGGTCAAAGTCACAGAAGAGTGTCCTTGCTAGAGGCTGTTTCACTGATTCAAGCTAGTGATAATAAATAAGACAATTTTGTCATCCGGAGGCTGTAAATGAAGGCTTAGAGGAAAATAGATGCCAGATTGGTGATCAGCGGGTACGAATCCATCATAAACGACCTTTCATGTGTCAAGGTCAATTGAAGGTCATTCGAGGTCACATAAGCTCAACATAAAACTTGACCTTATCCAAACAAAATATATATCATTCGACGCGACTTGACAAGGCAAATGCGATGGTACAACTGCCGTAGCTCTAGGATCATTTTTGTCGAAGTTATTTGCAAAAAACCAAAACCACAGCTCGGGGCCGTTGACCTGACCTCTAACCTCAGGTCACCAAATCTATTTTTCTATTTTTCTCTAGGTCAAACGCAACACAACCGTGCTCGTAATTTGGATTTATCTCTAAAACTATTTTTAGCAGCTATTTGAAGTTCGCGTCTGTCATCACCTTTGAAAGCCTAAAAAATTGAAAATGAGGCTAGAATATTAGAAAGAAACTGACCATTCAAATTTCAGCCGCTGGGCATTACAACGCGTCACCATCTTTCAGGGGGGTTGCAACTCCATGCAACCCCCATGTGCTGGCGAGGATTAAAATTTGCCTTCGTCAATTTTGAGTTTTGAAAGTTGGTATGGCGATGGATGACCATAAGTTCTATAACACATTTTTTTTTAATTTGTTAGGGTTTTTAGGATATTACATCCACTACATTATTTTTTGTTTGGTCCAATTCATAATTTTCTAAAATCCGAGATAGCAATTTTGTATTCCTCCTAAGTCTACAACTTTTCTGTGTTAGACATGTTTTCTATCTTCAACACTGTATGTAGGCTTGTCGCTTGACAGCTCCTCCTGTAAACCCTTTTTTGGGGCGAAAATAACAAAACATGACGTCATTCTGATGTCCTTTGTGACCAACCTTGCATAGCCTCTGGAAACAATTTCAGCCACCATATGGAAAATTGATGCCCGGAGGGTTCCTGAAAGTTTGGTGGTGACTGGTGATATTATCAGTACTTCAGGCGATGTTTATGGCAAAGGAGAAGGGGGGCGTTTCGGTCCCCTTACGGAGCGCGGGCCGTTGAAACGCGATGGAAGGCACCGACATTAGCACAATTCATGGGCGGAACATAGATATTTGTCAAGTTGTCAACACTTTCACGCGGTGTCCCTCCCCTTCTGACATGTCACTCATAATGCCCGTCTCAGACCAGTTCTGATGGCTCAATCTATGCCGAGTCAGGTGTCACCCACCGCCCCCATGAGCCGCTCCCTGATTGGCCGCCCGCGCGACCACGCTCTGTGATTGGTCGAGCCGATAAGACGGCACCCGTGGCGGCGGGCCGTAGTACGCTACGGGCGCCCGCTGAGAGAGGGGGTCGTGTGTCTCCGGTGCATAGCTCCCACGTGCACACGTGTGTAACGCGAGTTTGACAGTCGCGCGGTCGGCTCTCGCCCGGTGTGAAGCCGTTTCCAGTGGCGATGTTGTGTCCGACGGGGATCGGAGCGAAGCTGACCGGTCACAGCGATCCGTGGCCGTTCTCCAGTGACCAGCTGTGGCGGATGGCTCCCGTTCTGGCCCGGCGGGCTCGCCGCTGCCGTCTGGCCCAGTTCGGAGGATCACCCGCGCGCCGGTGTCTCTCCGAGCCGCTCACCAGCTCCCAACTCAGTCAGTTCGTCAAAGAAGAGCACGCCGCTTGCTGCGCATCCGACCGGCGCCGGTACAACTTTGACTTTGAGACGATGGAGCCGCTGGAGGGTCGGTTCTTATGGGAGCCTGTCGATCAACCGCCACGGCTGGCTGACAGCTCAGAGTCGGAGTTTGGCTGCGACAGCTCGTCGGAGCTGCAGACACGGACGGTGCCGGTGGTGCTGAAAACGACCCCAGAGCTGAGCCGCCCAGCGCCACTGAAGGAGACAGAGAGGATATCAGTCTGTCCTCCCGACAGTCCTCTCAAAGCAACCGAACACACCTCCAGCACGGGTGAGTGGAGCGAGACAGAAGGTGGATACCGTCCGGTGTCGGTATAGCGGGACATAACTGCACTCGAGCTCATGCAATTTCTCCACATTCCTGGTGCGTTGAGAACGGGACTGGCGTAAACAAACAACTAAATATTTTGGGCGGCGTGGGGGTTAGTTTTGATCTTCAAACTTTGTCTATAGCGGGACACATATATCCTGCACTTAATTGATCATTCCTACCGGAATATGTTCCCACGTTCATTTATATCACGACAATTCTGCTAACGCGCATTTTGCATTTGTTTCAGACATTTCTCGAATCGGAAAAAGATCTACTGTCTCTCAACGCGACGGTCGCCGTCCACTAGCCGTGATCTGCAATGACCGGGATGAGCTCCGCTTCAGAGAGCTGCTGCCAAGCCTCGCTGACGAAACAGTTCACGCTTCTCCATCTCCCATAGAAAGATAGGCGGCCTAACGGATCTTGGATCACGCGATTCGGTTTATAGTTAAGTTTTTGATGGGACACAGCCACATGACGAGGTCCGCTAAATTGGTCCGATGAAACGGACGAGGTGGGCTCAATGGAGCTCAGTAGGGCCCGTCCCAGATAATAGATGAAAGGTGGTGAGCGCAGCCCCCTGCAGTGATCTCATTTCAGCAGCCGCTCGGTGATCTTGTCCTCACATCTCTGGCGGGTTACCAGGCCATATGGCCTAGTACCCGACTGTGCCATTCATACTCACCTTGAAAGCGCTAAGTTCTGATTGATTCGATGTGATGTTTGGAAAGTGTCGGTTCAACTTTTTTTGCTTTTGTTGTGTGGCTAGCTTTCTCCTGTTAATCCCGCCTGAACGTTAAACGTCCATCGTATCATTTTGCTCGATCTAACAATGCTTGTTCACTTACAGGGGAAGGGGGGGGGGTCTTGCTTAGGTTTAGGGTAGGAAGTTAAGGACTATCAGAAGTTTCACAGCTAGCGGCTTTTCATCAGTGTTCACTATGATGTAATCGTTTTCGAGACTGAGCCGGTTCGAGAAGAGATTGTAGTGTAGGTGCCCAATGGGACAGCCATGTGACGGATGGAAGATCATTGCCATATTTGTAGTCGCTCTGTAGAGGACACCTTGCCAAGGAGGCGTTGGGCTGGTATGATCTCTCGCTGTTACCAGTGATACTCTGAGCTGATACCAGTGATACTCTGTTCGTTGTCTTTCGGCCAGCGATAACCACTGCCGTCGTCTGTTACGACCCTTTTTCAACTGTGGAGGGCGCCAACGTCTGTGATGCTGTTCTCGTTTTAACGACGCGTGGTGTGTATGAGACGGTGATGATCTTGGATGACAATAAATGTTGCTATACGCATTGAATGAAGATTCATATTCGCGAGCGTTTCTTGAAGTAACTGTCTAAAAGGCAATAGCAAGCCATTTTAGAATAAAATTAAAAAAAACTGAAGAAAGAACGTCGTCTAACCATCAAAATGTTTCATGTGCTTCATTCAGGATATTTTTATATTTACTACCTTACCAGTTCGCTAGCTAACCCACAACCCAGTGGATAGTTGAATGGTCACTGGTCATCTCGCCTCAGCTTTCAGCTCCCAGTTCCGTACCAAACGTTTCTCATCTCACCCCACCCTTCCACACCTTCTTCATCCATAAGGTTTCGCAAAGGAAAATACTTGAGACGCTCCTCTTGGGCCCGGTGTAAAAACTGGCACCGTTTTTGTGCGACCGACGCCAGAGAGTAACTGGCGGATTGAGCCGGCGTGTCGCCGACAGTCTGATGTGACCCGGCGCCTCCGTCCCGTCCAGACGCGCCCCGGGGGCAGCTCTCACCGCCGTCCATTCAGCCCCAACGGCTTCCCATACCTTCCCTTCGGCTGGCTCCCTTCGAAATTCAAACTGAGAAAGGGAGAGGCGGTGGCGAGACTGAGATGGATGGTTGGCTACCGCGCCTGTCAAAAGAACGGGTAGATGGAGAGAAGGAAAGAAAAATAAATGATTAAAGGGGTAGCCGTCCCGTTCAGGCTTCAGGAGAACGTCTTCCATGAAAAGGTGGACTTAAAATGTATTACCGTTTCCATAGCATGAAGTATGCATTTCTGCCACGCCCCGGTCATGACTTGGCCAGGTCACCAGGTCACGCTAGATCTTAGATGACCTCCCCCACTTCACCGACCGAACTTTCGAGGTCGATCTGAGTGACAGAACACATGAGATGCATTGCATGTCGCATATCCTGGATTTTCAAGGTATGTAACCGGACCAGGTCCATTCTGCCAACTCCCAATAATCCAAAGTCGTTGGGAGAAAAGAAGCACTTCTTTACAGCGAACTGATTCCTCCAAACTCCAAATACTTTATAGCAATTTATCAAATATACCCGTGATGTCCTAATGGGCACCAGCAACCGTCGAATTAAGGACATTGCACCGTCCACATGGGCTGAAGATGTGCCGCCTGCACTGCCGTCCACCGCACACCGGGTCGGCCGGCCCCGTGTGGGACCGGCGCTTTTACGATAGCCACGTGCCTGCTGCATCATGCGCTGGGCGACACATCGTCCGCTGACGGAGGCGCGCAAAAAGGGGGCGTCACCACGCCACGCGGTGAGATTTGGCGGGAAATCGGTGCGTCGCGGCGCCGGCTGGCATTGAGCGCGCCCGGTCCACGAGTTGTGGACGCCGTGAGCCGAGCCAGGCGACCCTGAGATGACCGGCCCCGTGCGCTGAAGGCCAGCCGGCCGGCCACGGCGCCGTGTCACCGGGACAGACGCCGACGCATCGGCGTCGGCGTCCAGAAACACCACGTGACTGTTATCGTGATACACCGGCACATGTCACGTGACCCTGACCGTGAGGCGCCGGCGCGGTTTGGCGCCAAGAACTGGCGCCAAGGTCAGATGTTTGGCGCGCGCGCGGTGATGAGTAAACTGATGGCCACGCGCGACACGAGAGGGGGATGGGAGGCCGCGCCGACGCGACGCGACACGACGACTCCCAGTAGTACGCACGTGATACGGGAGGCATTGGGCGGCCGCGCTGCTCCCGGGGGAGGGAGGGAGGGGGCGTGCCTCGTGTGCCGCCGAGCCGCCAGTTTGGGTTAGATGGCGCCTGGTGTAAACATTGGCGGCGGGAAGTATTTGCTGCGTGCTAGCAGTTGCCAAGTGATGAATCAAGCTGGTGACTGCTGTCGGAGTGGTTGGTGACATCTATTCCCAAAGCTTATTGACCACCTGAATTTACCCACCCATTCGCACATTTCATGCCAAGGTGTAATAACTAATGAGCAAGAGGAACTAAGAAGAAGCTTAGGTAAAAGTATTAGTAAAGTAATCTAAAATCTTGGGCAAAATGCCGTGCCTTGGCGTCCCGTATAGTTTCCGGTGCATGGCGAGGGGGCTTTTAACGTTTTTACGCCACAGCCTCGCTCGGCTCCAGCTAGTAACGTGAGGTCACGCGTAACGACAGTCGACAGGTGGACAGCTGCACAGCAATCGAAAGGCCACTTAACATATCACAGAAAGCAATACCTATTGTAAGGATACATACCGGGTGGTTTAAAAACAGTTCGTCGTTCTCATCTTCAAGTTCGCGGTTTTCCAAAATATAGTCATCGAAGTTGGTGCCGCCAGATTCTTCGCCCAAAATAAATGCTTTGCTTCATACCAGTTGCTTCATATTGATAATAAGCAACTAGCAAGTAAAGTAAACAATCGATACCTAAGTGTAGACCATGTAGGTACAGCTGATTTCGCAGTTACTCATGGTTAATATAGGTAATTGTAAATAAATGAAGTACGATGATACCGTCACATGCCTTAAGGAAACGTTATTCGATGCAAAAAAAAAGCTGACATCAGCTGTCACTTGTCAGCAGTGGTAACGTTGCATGTCATCAAAACAATGAGGGTCGTAACTCGTAAGCACGCAGTCACTTGCTGTAGCCATGTGGCCCGCGCTGCGCCGCGCTGGCGAGGCGCTGCCGTTCTTTTCGCTGCACGCCTGGCGGCACGGTGCCCGCGGTACCCGCCAAAACCCGACTCCGGCTCCGGCTCCGGCTCCGGCGCGGCGCCTGCAGACAGGGGCAGGTACAGACACGATCGGACACGAATGGCACGAGCGGCCTGTCCGGTCCGCGCCAAACGGCGAGACGGCATTCCTAATTTGTGACTGTTTTCCAGTGTGTGCTGCTGAGTCACCAAAAACGCAAGGCAAAGGCGTAGGTAGGTACTGTGTCTCGTAGCGATATAGCGCGAATAGCGGGGAAAAGCACCTCCAACACATTTGGAAGCTGGCCAATAAGCATGAGCAGTGAATTTCAGAGAACAGAGTACCTACAAACGGAGCAGTTTCGAGTTTTAACGCTTTTCACATTAGATACCATGGTCGTTACTGATTGACCACCGCAAAGATTGGCGATCGGTTTTCAATAAACCTGTGGGTTTGGGTGACGGGTGCCACCATGTTGCCTCTGATCGCTGAGTCTCAAACGTCTCCCTGCGGCGCAGTGCAGAGGGGCGCCAAAGCTGTCCCAGACCAGACGGTATTTCCGGTGCGGCCTTGTTCGTGAGTTGCACCCCTCGTGGACCGGCTCTGACTCACGGCTGGCGCCCGTGCCCTCCAGCAGGGCGGCAGGGGCCGGTTCTCCCCCCGATCAGCACCTGGCGCTGCACAGTGCACGGTGCACGGTGCACGTGCACAGTGCACAGCACAGCAGGGCCTCCTCTAACATACCCACTGGGTGGGCAAATGCCTACCCAGTCACCACAATTGCCCACCCAGTGGCGTCGATTTGCCCACCCAGAAGCAAATGCAAAAATAAAGGTCCGGCCAGACGTCCGGTAGGAACTACCACTTCGGTTTCCCGGGAAAAAAAAAAACTTGTTAGCAGCCAGTGCCCCAGCCCCCAATCACTGCAGTGCAAGTTATTTTTTTTTACAATGGATGCATCTGAATGCAGGGGCGGTAGCAGACTTGGCGTTTGGGGGTGGGGGCAACTTGGCAACTTTGCCAACCCTCGGAGGGGGGGGGGGCGGTGCTAGCTTACAGAGGCCCATGGCCATAGCGGCCTCAAAGGCCCGTAAGGAACCCCAGAGGCCGATGTGGGCTCTCAGAGGCCAGTGCGTGACGCCTAAAGGTGTAAGCCATGGGTCCCCAGCCAGACAACAAAATAGGGCCATCAGAGACCTTATAGGCTGATTGGGGACTAAATAGGGCCTCAATTTGGAGCCATCAGAGGCAAATGTGGGCCTCAGATATCAGTGTGAGGCCCTTATAAGACTGACATTGGTCCTCAAAGACCGGCATCGATCCTTCAGAAGCCAGTACGGGGCCCTCAGAGGCACAAAAGGGTCAGTCTTGGATCTCAGAGGCAGAAAATGGGCCATCAGCAACCGGTGTGGGACCTTTAGAGGTCGGTTTGTGCCCTCAGAGGCCAGTTTAAGGCCCTCAGAGACCAGTACAGGGCCTGAAAATGGCAGTTTGAGGCCATCAGAGGCCGACTTAGGCTCTCAAAGGCTAATGCGGGTCCTTGAGGCAAGGATGGGACCCTCAGGGGTCAGTGTGGCACCCTAAAAGACAGGCTTGGGCTGGTGTTGGACCCCAGAGTCCAGAAAAGGCCAAGTTGAGCCCTCAGAGCCGATGCAGGTCCTTAACCCGGCAGTTGCTGGGGTATTTCGCCACCCACCGTTTGCTGGGGGGGGGGGGGCGTTAAACGCCCCCAGCCGATAACTCGAGAACCAATAGGCGCAGCGAAACGCACGAGGCGGCAAACGAAAGAACGCGACGAGACGCTTCAGATGAGTACTTTAAAGTTGAATTTTGAGGTCACAGGTCGGGTCAAGGTCAGGTCAAACAGGTCAAACACCTGTAATCGGACTTTCAGTAGCATGGACTTCAGGACTTCACAATGGGCGCCTCCCGTCATAAACTCTGTCAAAACGGTGCACAATCCATCATATAAGGCCTACAAGAGTGTCAGCTCCATGTAGGGGTCAGTCAAGCATAGGTCAGGGTCAAGGTCAGGTCAACCGGGTAGACACATATCCCCGAAAATCAAAACTGATATTCGCAGCCTGTGACACATGTTTTATGGGTATTTTGGGGCGTAGAACACGATGGTGACATTCATTTTATCATATGTGTACGTGTTTGGGTCAAAAATTTCAAATTAAGAAATACATGTATCATGGTCGTGAAGCAGTCATGAGAAATTGCCAAGATTCAGTTCAAGATTTTGGAGAATGCGGAACGATAATCAATAATCGAAGATAGCCATTTGTGTTCATGGTATTGGCAGTCTAATGGCGTTTACGGCATGTCTGTATGTCTATTCTGTGATTTTATATGATTTTTTGAACATATAACGTTTTTGGTCGAAAACCAAGAAATCATGACGTCACTGAAACCTCGATATCTCAAAAATTTTCCGGCCGATTTTTTTGAAATTTTGCCACAATAAACGTCAAACAATTCCCTAGAGGCATCCAAAATTTGGCGTGCCTGCGGCGCGCCATTTCTTTTTTTTTTTTTGCTATGGCCCAGCGAAAAAAGTGGGGGCGTTTAACGCCTCCCCCAGCAACTCGGGGGGTAACCCTCGCCCGTATAGGGGGGAGTCGAACGGACCCCCCTCGATTTTTTGCGAATAACTCGCGACCTGTGACCTCTTTTCCGTGACCATGTTTGGCCGAAATCGCGATTCGGCGTATGTCGGCTCGCATTAGCCGCGCGTTTGCGAGCTTTTCGTGATTTCAAACGTTCAAACATGTGATTTGATGTTGCTCCCATACATAAGGGTGGGTGTCAAGGTCACCTGAAGGTCAGGTCACGTCATTGACCTTTGGTGACCTCGGGTGACCTCGGTTCACTTTTTCGAGATGTTCTAGGCTAGTTTTTTATCTGAATTCGAATTTAGCAACCATTTGAACATTTACGAAGTAGTTTTGGTGCCTTCGTAACATGTTACGAAGCTGTCAGAGGCGGTTGACACGTAATACGAATACCCGTCACAACCCCTACCGGTTGACCTGACCTGACCTGACCCGACCTGGTCTAAATAGCATGCTTAAAACATCATCTCTGATCAAAACTAACACGATATTCGTGATCAGCACCCCGGAAAACCACATAGCAGCCACACTTTACGACTTTCTAACAGGTCCCGATTTTCCCGGTTTTCGGGTCATTGACCTGACCTGGAAGGTCACTCGATGACCTAGGACCTTAAAATTGGGTATCATCGGCTTCCTCTGGTAACGGGCAACACGCTCGTTTTTTCCGTGAAGCTCTAGCTTGATCAGGGGCCAAACGCGAGGGGGGGGGGTCGTGCCGCCGAAGGACGCAATGGCCTGTGCCGGCGAGGGTTAAAATTGGGTATCATCGGCTTCCTCTCGTCACGGGCAACACGCTTGTTTTTTTTCCGCGAAGCTCTAGCTCGATCAGGGGCGAAACGGCAAGGGAGGTCCAACGCCCCCCCCCCCCCCTAAACGAGTACCTACGTTCGCGGCTGGAAAAACACCAATACAGGGGATGGTTAAAGGCCGGCATCGGGTCTTCAGAATCCAGTGCGGGGCCCTCAGAGGCTAATATGGGCCTTTACAGGCCAGCATGGGGCCTCAGAGGTCAGTGTGGGACCCTCAAAGACCGGCATGGGCCAGCAGAGTAGCGTGCTACAAGGCCAAGGATGTATTACAAGTAGATTAAGGTCAATAAAAGCCGTATTTAGATCAAGAGGACGCGCCAAGAGTAAGCTGACCATGCCTCCTAAAAAGAGGCAGCGAGCATCACCTACCTATTCGATTTCTGGTTCAAGGAGCAATCATAGTAAGTTTAACTCTGCACTTTTGCAGTCTTCTTAAAATTTTAAATGTATGTAGACTAGAGATGTCAATCGGATACCAACTTTTTGGTATACCGATACCAAACTGATACCAACTTGGTATTTGGTATTTTGATCCTAATGTTGTTGGTATTTTGTTGGTATTACGAATCCGGCTAATGTATAAGAGGATACGAATTCGGTAAAAAGTTGGTATTTCCCTCATATTCCCAAGTTGGTTTAGTTTCGGTATTTTTCATGGTTTTGGTTGGCATTTGGTATGGTATCGGTATCCTGATTTTCCGTTATTGATATCACTAATGTAAACAATAGGCATACCTATAAGGTGAAATACACACGAAATACCATATCTGCACACGACAAACGTTAAACTATAAATGGCACAGTTGGTTGACTGTGAAAGTGACATAGGCCTTAACCCGCCCCCCCCCCAGTCGCAGGTAAAAATGGTTGCACCCCAAAACAAGTGACTGGATCTGCCCTTGGGCAGGGGAGCGACGAAAAATTTTGCCCACCCAGTGAAAAATCCTTAGAGGAGGCCCTGCAGCACAGGCCCCCGGAGCCACCACTAGCCCAGTGGCCCAGACACCGACCGACATGGACGAACCGTGTGGATTTCCCCTGCATATGCATTTTACTCATTTTCAGATGCATTCAAGTGAAGTAAGGTAAAAGGTTGCCAATATGAATAGAAAATAATTCCTTATTCTGTGAATTTGTTATTCGTATTTTGTGAACTTCAGAAGCAGCCTATGAATCAAATCATACATATTTGATTGAAATTGGATGTATGAATATATTGGATTGATACTTTCCTTTTTTTGCTTAGCACAATTCTTTCATTTTACGGGATACGATTATTGGCTAACTAACAGGCCTCTTTCAAACTACCTATCATAAATATCAATGGCGTTATAAAGACTAATATTCGAAGCTTAACAAATTATAAAACTCGACTCTGAAGCCATGCTCTGAGTTGATGTGCTCAGGCTGGGTCAGACTGTCGGTCCCACCCATGGACCGGTGGGTCCGGCGGCGCTATTAGATCGCCAACTGCGCTGTCGCCGCCGTTCTAGCTCGTTTCTTTTTTATGTGCCTTGCGCTTACCATCTGCACCTCGCTCTCCCGCGAGCCTTTAGAACGGGTTAAACGCAATTAGGCCATCGCCAACGGCGAGCCAGATTTCACAGACTGCTCCTGGCGGTAGTTGCCACCTGTCCCTCCCGGCCGGCGTGAGCGATAAAAGGTGCCCAACGGCACTGTAGACCGATGGGATCTAAGAGTTCGCTCACGATCTCCTGACTGACGACGCTGCCCGGCTCAGGCCTTCCCCGTAGAAAGTGGCGACAGGGATTGGGCTAAGAAACGACAAGGGTGCCTTAGGACGCCTACCGGACGCCGGGCTAAGCCCAGAGTCTTCAAACGCGGAGAAACCGCAAAAGCGAGCGCCCCGCCGGTGTCTGGCACCTTACAAATCGTTCGCTTTGTGAACTGGGAGACGCTGAAGGCTGTGCCAAACCCAATACCGCTTTCTCTTTTTTAAACATGGACCTTGGACAAAGTACTGTGCGAGACGGCGGCTCGTCTCGCTTTTGTCGCTGAAACGACCCGAACAGGGTCGAACGAGGCGGCGACTGTAAACAGCCTATGGTGCCCTAATGAGCTGCCGTCCTAGACGCTGTCCCGTCCTCGGTCAGCGACAAAGAAACAGGTGAATGTTCGTAATTGAGGTAGCTGGTAAAAACAGTGGGGCCACAATACAACCTGTCTGGATAGGGACGTGAAGCAGACGACGGGAGAAGGCCGGAGGTCGTCCGTGTGCTCCCGGATCTGCCTCAGCGTCTCGGGTGGAAACTCCACAGCAAAGTAACAATATAGTCGATGCAGTCGAGGTA
Source organism: Amphibalanus amphitrite (assembly GCF_019059575.1). Taxonomy (NCBI): domain Eukaryota; kingdom Metazoa; phylum Arthropoda; class Thecostraca; order Balanomorpha; family Balanidae; genus Amphibalanus; species Amphibalanus amphitrite. Next base: position 168,605 of record NW_024882483.1, on the reverse strand, counting down.
GGCGTACAGTACAGCACTATGGACATTAGCAGCTCACGGGCTCTTCGTTATTTTTCCTAGGGCGATTGGAAATTGGACATCGTTGAAGAAGACACAATGACCTATGGTGGCAAAGGTCATTTAAATTTTAGGTAGGTATATGCGTGCATAGGTATATACGTTAAAACTAACACCTTGCACAAAAAATATTAAATAGAGAAGGCTGAAAATAGAGACAGTTAAAAGCAAATAGATCATGTTTATACTTTTAAGGCGTCATTTTAGCACTATATTTCCTTTGGATAAACGCACAATATGTTGGGTAAAACAAAAAATCGACCACACTATTAACACTAACATGCGTTGACCTCTGTAAGTCAAGCGGTTGACCCACCGGGACATTATATTTTTTCCTTTTGAAACGGCCCTCGCCGTTTGTTTGGGTGAGGTGGCCGTCTGCAGGGAACAAAAATTAAAGAGACAGACGAAGATTTTGTGTTCCTGCACAGATACACAAGATGAATGTCGCGGCCTTTTCCATGAGATTGTGCATTTTTTATCGTTAAGTCGGTTTAGTCGGTGACTCTGCTTTTCGTTGCCGCTGCTATATTTAGGCATAGAGCCAGCGAAGCAGCACGCTGCAATATTTGACCCGGTGTCGCTGTGACCACCGGTCGTCAAGATTTAATCCCGGAAAGGAGCACGCGTCGGACCGATTTCGGCCGATATCGCCATTTTTCGCGCCCCGTGTTAAACCAATGGCGAGCGTGCCTCGTGCTCGCGACCCTGCCAGAGACGCACCCCTGGTCGGATTGCGCCCAAATTTTCTACATACGATCGTTCGATTTGACCAGGCTTGGTGCCTGCCAAATTTCACGCCCTTACACATGGCGCCGTTCCGGCGCAAGACACCCAGATGTGGATGACACTTTGCGTTTGTTACAGACAGACGTACAGACCGACAACTTCTCTTTTATAATATTTACTTATTTCTTTATAATATTTACTTATTATTTACTTAATATTTAATTATAATATTTACTTGCCATTCGTCTGCTTCTCTGCAGTACCAATTGAAACATAAAGTTTCGTGTCTTGCTGGAAGAAACACTCCGGCTCCAGCCCAGTCCTCTTTCCAGAATTGATCTGTTGGAGCAGAGGCTACAACACACCATATTCCTCCCGGCTGAATTTGAGGCAACCCACCCTCGTAACAAAAAAAAAACTCCAGTTAGTGATGTGCTCGTTGTTGCAGCTCTTACCGAAACCATCGGACCTCGTCCAGCCAACTATTCACTCGGTAAACAGTTCAGCACAACACCCGGCGCCAACAGCCAGCGTGCTTCACTGGACCTTCACCCTATTAGGGACATCTGGTGGCCGGGAGCTGAACCGTGTGCTTCTCCTAGCGCCGGAACAGAGGGCGCACATGATGCACCTGAAGCACGTACGATGAGTATAACGGATTGGAAGACCAATTTTCCACCGGATTCAATATACTTCAGAGCTCAGACTATCCTGATGTTTGGGAGGGTCTGAGCCACTGAGGTTTGAGGCCCCATATCCCACAAGAAAATACCGCACAGGTGAAAGAGCCTACACCGATCTTGTCTTAGAAAAGAGAACCCAGAGCTGGCTTCATACATCCAAACTGCTCTGAGAGGACCTCATGAGAGAATCAGTAGCGGCCCCCTTGAGACCTGCAACAGAGTGCTGAGACTTTGATAGCTTTTGGCTTCTTGAGACTGCAGTCTCAAGAAGCCAAATCCGATCCGTCAGGGTGCCACCCGATCGTCGCATGCGACGATCGGGTGGCACCCTGACGGCTGACAGGTTCCAGAGGGCACCCTCCTTGCGTAGGTGTGGGGCTGTGAGGCAGTCTCAGGAAGGAGATGAAGACAGTATCATCGAGACTGAACGGTAGTGATGGACGATGTTTAAATAAAAGACGCTTCGGCTTTCAGCCAGTGCATTGGATCATGATTCTGACCCATCACGCGTCATCTGTTCCGGTGATGGTATCAGCTGAGGTTCAGGGTCCAGCCGCCAGATGCCACTAATAGCCCGGTCCACTGGAGAGGCGCCGCTGCTGCCGGCTCGGTGGCGTCATCAGAGCTTACCACTTTGAGCTCTGTCAACTTGGTGAGCTGAGAGCTTCGATGGTGACATCACGCCCTTCAGCGGGGCGGATAGGCATCTTTGCTCCGTCCCGGGTGAAGCGTCCTGATATACCATCAACAACTTATTTTGTTTGTGAGACTTATTACGTCGGCGGTCGATTGACCGACTTGACCCGCGCCCCAGTGGCGGTCTCAGCCACAGTTGGTGATGTAATGGTCAATGGACAAAGATCGACAATGCTATTCCCGCTCAATTTTATCCTAAAGCGGAAAAGAGTCTTTGAGCGGAATCCAGCTTGGTGCTATCCTAGCTGCTATGCATACGTCGATGGTTCTTTCTTATTTCCAATAATCCTTCCTGAAGCACGTTTATTCAGAAGCACGGGAGCCTTGCCATTCAGAGTATAGGTATCGAGTGCCGATTGTAACCTGCTGCGTCAGCGTTCAACACAGTCCCAGCATGACGCCAGCCTCAGTAAGACAGCAGTTTCTCTGTCACAGTCACTGTCAGCTAACAGTCAGGTCACGCGCTGTCACCGCCGTGCGTGTGAGGGTGTCAAAGCTGTGTCCCTCAGTTGACCCCCGTCCCAGGATATCTGACTCTGATGACCTGGGTGCCGGAATGTTCAGGGTCACGGCCACCCCTGGGCCCTGGCGGCCGGCCGAGCTCGTCCGGCAAAAAGAGGTAACATTCCACATGCTGCCGCTGCATCCCGAGCTCGAACAGCGGTCAAACCAGCGCGCTGAATGCCAAGTGGTGGTGCCCGGTCAGCGAAAAACACCTCAGCTCATCTCTAGCTCAGCCCAGGTCTGAAGCTAAGCTGAAGCTCAGCTCTGTCTCAGCTTATCTCTAGTTAGAGTTCCATTGTGGAACAGTGTCAGACCTCGTCATTCTCGAGCCTACTACGGCCCTGTGCCGTGCCTACGCCCCCTCGACCGTGCTCCGCCGCGCTGACAGCACCTGGGTCTCATCGAGAGCGCTGGAAGTGCTCGCATTATTCTGTTTTTACGGCCGAGTGTATTTAATTTCTCTGCTGGAGTGATGCGCTGAAGGCTGTTGATGCTCGCCGCTAACTAATTACCTGCACACAAAAAGCAGATTTGCATACAGATTACATCCTAATGCGTGTTGTCGACACATTTGAATTCGCCAGGTGATGTGTGGCCTCTCGACGCTGCGATACGGCGGCGGGATGCGCCGTTAGGACCTCTTCCCGAGCTGGCCAAAGATGTTTTCGTGAGGCGGCCGAGTCAGTCAGCGCATAACATTGCGGTTTTCTTTTGACGTTAGTCGGCACCGCTCCTGTGATCTCACGGCACGCAACGACCGAGAGTGTGGAGAATAGAGAGTACTTCTCATGCATACTCGACTGGTGTATTATATATTTATGTAACATAATGCCTGTGAGGATTTCATCTATCGCTCGACTCATAATAGTCATGTGACTCTAACGCATTTACCATCTCATATGTCATTCTCAGCTTGCCGCAGAGGAAGGAGGAGACGATCCTTATGATTTGAATGGATACAAATATGATCCTTTCGTTGGCATTTATATGTGCTGATCAAATACATCACACCGACTACGACACACCGAAGAAAACATCGTCTCCCCCGGCCATCACACATCGAGCTCCGGCTTATGCCGGGTTCCAGAGCAGCTCCGGCGCTGGCCGGGCAGAGGTTTGTGCTGGCCGCTGGGCGCGGACTGCGGACGCTGCTGATTGCTGGCCGCTGGCTGCTGGGCGTGCCTTCAGCTGCACGCCGGCCAGCTGGTCAGACCGGTCGTGGAATGTCAAGTTCAAGAGCGTCGGTGCCGTGCACGAGCGGTGGGTGCCCCATTCGCCGGCTTCTGGCGGTAGAGCAGCAGTGGAAACTGCGGACGGCTATTTTTATGTATAGGTGCCGTCCTAAGATGGGAAGCGACACATAGGTTTCGTTTGAATTAATTGCTGAATTGTCATTGGTTCATGTATTTGCTCCCATCTGCCAACTTTTACTTCTTCAATGAGGGTGGGATGCTAGCGTTTCCATCACGACTAAAATGCATTGATATAAGTTAAATGGGATAGCTATATTTCACCACCTTCTCGTAGTCCCATGTTTTTCTTTGCACCTATACTCTATAGCATCTGCGTGATGCATATATGTATAGGTATCGGCGGCGCCTGAAATTGTGACCAATGCACACATGCGTTTCAACAAAAAATTTTGCTCGGAACAACATTCAACTACCAGCACGAGCAACTGTAATGTGTTGTGAAACTTCATTTGTGAGTTTCAGCACGTAGGAATTTTAAAAGCCTGTGGTACAGTTTACGATCCAAATCACTCCCGGGGAGGGCCACGCCGGAACACGCCGAATGGAGCGCCGTCAAGGCCAATCCTTCTATAATCGGCCTCGTTTATACGCCTAAATGACAGGGTTTCTGTGCCCTTCATTGTCAATCGCATCAATTTCAAGTGTTTACTGGACGGCTAAATGCAGTTTATAAGATAAGCCGGGACCACCACGACTTACAATTAAAGAAACCCTTCTTTATCTCAGCGACAATCACAAACAGCCGACCAACAAACAATTAGTCGGACCTTGGCCTCTCTAATCACAGCGATTCCGGCTAAGTGTCCATAATCATACATGGAACGAGAGATAAAAGCACTATTTCTGTCCCTCTTTTTGATCGCTTGTATATAATGAAATACACCCGTCTAGGGTTTCCGTAGCTATAGTTCGTTTTTCTTAAAGGAAATAGTTCACTTTCACGAAATTATTTTTTTGCAATGGATTTGTGATTTTTTATGTTCAAAATGATCAGCAAAGAAAATAAAACCTTTTTACAACAAAAGATTATTTTCTATATTTTTGATATAGGAAGAACTTTTCAGTTTCTGTAAGGCACACGCGATCCAGTATGAAAAGAGCATGGGTCCCGAAAATTCTTCAGAAACTAGAGAAATTATCGCGGCCACCGGCATTTGGGCGATCTGCTCGTGCTTTTGTTACTGGAGCGCCTCACTGGAGCGAATTTCTCTAGAGTTCTCGTAGATAATTTCTCTAGTTTCTGAAGAATTTTCGGGACCTATGCTCGTTTCATACTGGATGCGAATATATGCAAGGCACACATCCTCAACGCAAGACACATTTTTCGGGACGAGAAATAGAATATCTTTGCCTAGGGTGATCGTTGGGCTGTAAAAGCTCCTGATTTATGCTCGTCTCAGCCCAAGCTACGGAACTGCTATTCCAGTTCAAAACCCATGTTAAAAAGTGAACTATTTCCTTTAAGTTTGCCCCTCACTGTAAACGTCTTTTTGAACACAGCACGAGAATTGCTAGCTTAATTACTGAGAAAACTGGTTGGCGCACATTGATTTCACCAGATTTCACAGACGATCAATTTTATCAAATTTGTTTACTATTTCACAGACTCATAGCTCGTATTTACCCATACCTACAGCGCCACAGTGATAGACAACTTCTCAGGAATTATGTCAGAACTAATTAATAAATTGCACGGCGTTTAACATTAACGTTACATCGTCTGTGTTCAAAACTTATTTTGAAAATATTATTCATATCTCCAATACAATGTGCGCCAACCAGTTTTCTCAGTAATTCAGCTAGCAATTCTCGTGCTGTGTTCAAAAAGGCGTTTACAGTGAGGGGCAAACTTAAGAAAAACGAACTATAGTAAAGCTTTTCAGATGAATGGATCCATCGAAGATGAATGGTCTGTCCATGAGCCCATGGTTCGATTTATACCGAAGGCATCAAAAGCAGTCTTATGTGGTCGGCAACATTTGATTTTTTCCTTTTTCAAAAGCTACCGTTTTTCGCAGATCAAAGAAACAATGATCACTGGATTAATATAAAAAACTATATCCGAAAATTGCATTGAAGTAGAGAAACGTGTTTTTTTCATACATTATCTTTGGCATTTCAGCACCCACTACGCCCGCCTCATCGCATCCCTGTGGTCATCTGGCTTTTCATGGGCTGCCAAGGAATGAACGTTCATTCTCATTTCTTCTGTCTCTTCACAAGGACTGTGAATGGAAGTTGTCAAATGTTCTGAAATCTGAATGCTTCGATTAGTAAAGTTGTATGACTGGACTGAGTAGTGAGCAGTCCTCAGTGCAGTCTAGCCGTAGCCCTGTATAAGTTCCCTCAAAGTAAGGAGTTCGTCCCAGTTCGGCTTCTCTCGATAAAGATCCGGTGTGACACTGCCGTCGGTGCTGCTCTGCCGGGGGAGGTCGCCTGAGCAGCAGATGTGTTTATTGCGGCCATCCCTCCCAGGGAGGCGGCCAGAGTCGGCGAGCGGCGCGGCGGCACCCGTCCGTCCGAGCGGTACCGTTCACACGCCGAGCCCACCCCGACCCTGCGCAAACAAACAGCCCCACACACAGAGACACACACAAAGCCGACCAGGCGAGGCCGGGGACCACTCCGCTGGAACACCACAACCCAATCCGTCTCACTGGGACAGAGATAAAACGATGGAGTCTAAATGGAACGCGTGGTCCTTCACTTTCGGACGCGATCGTGCGTGTTTCGTGAGACACCACCGGCCCTCGCACAGCTTTAGAATAGGTTTTATGGCAACTAAACTTGTCGACAATCAGCCTCGGATTGCTCTAGTGTTTCACACAGGTGGAAACGAGGCCGCAGAGATCAGTCAGCGGTTTGCTGGCCCATGGAGACCCGACCCTGCTTCACTCAGTAACGGTTTTAGACGGCGATCGTTCCCAAATAATTGGATACCTATCTCTCGATAGTCGGTGCCAATCCAACGTTTGACTATTCTTTTCGCGTCTTGTATTTTATTTTCCTCTTCGCTGCTATTATTGGCCACTTCCTCCACAATACTGATGCCATGGTTATTGGTTGTAATAATAGAAAAGGGTAAGTTCAAAATACAGAAATTCAAATATCATGAATATAATGACTACCATGTCTCATACCAATCAATTGTATATGTCTGTACCTACATGCGAATTATCCATTGAAGAAGCCCATTCATACATTGCATGCCGACTATTTCTGTCTTTTCGTTCATCCAATAGGTATGTAATTCAACGTTAGGCAGCATTCAATGAAAGACTGCAAACATGCGGTGGTGGACGATGGTCAAGATCAGTTCAAGGTTGAAGTGAGTGGTTTTAGAGAAGCAGCTCTTTTTCTCCGACGTTCGCGGGCGCGGTGAGCAATGCAAGGTATTTCCGGTTACCTCAGTGGTCACCACTGCGACCGGTCAGACCGGTGAGAGCCGGCCGGCTGTGACCGCTGTGAGTGTTGTGTCTGCTGTGAATGTTGTGACCGCTGTGACTGTTGTGTCTGCTGTGAATGTTGTGTCTGCTGTAAATGTTGTCCGCTGTGAGTGTTGTGTCTGCTGTGACCACTGTGTGTGCTGTGATTGTGTCTACTTTTACCACTGTGAATGAGCTGCGACTGTTGTGTCTGCTGTGACTGTTGTGTCTATACTGTGACCACTGTGTCACGTGTGTGCTGTGTCTCTGCTCACTGATGTGGCCACTGTGACCGCTGTGAATGTTGTGTGTGCTGTGGCTGTTGTGTCTCTTGTGGTTGTTGTGTCTGTTGTGTCTGTTGTGACTGTTGTGAAGGATGTGACCGCTGTGACTGTTGTGTCTGCATGTGACTGTTGTGTCAGCTGTAAATGTTGTCTGCTGTGGCTTCTGTGACCGCTGTGTGTGCTGTGGCTGTTGTGTCTGCTGTGACCACTGTGACCGCTGTGAATGTTGTTTCTCAACTCTGCCGTGACTGTTGTGCCTGTGGTTACCCCTTGACTGCTGTGACTGTTGTCTGACTGCCATAATTGTTGTGACCTTTGCGACCGTTGTGTCTTGTTGTGACCTGTGTCTTATGTGACTCTCTTGACTGTTCCTGTGACTGTAATTGCTGTTGGCCGTGTCTGGTGTGACTGTTTTCATCTGCTTATGATTGTGACCGGTGTGACTGTTGTGTCTGTTATGAATGCAGCGACAGTTATGGCCGATGATTTCTTACGCTTATGTTCACTTCTGTTACTTTTACGGACTCTGTTAGGGTGGGTGGAAGGTCGCTAATTGTTGGCACAGCCATATGACAGCTACGGCAGATATTTATCCATCAATTTTAGAAGAACAATTATGTCATGGTATGCCAGATCCTACGCAATTATCTATTTCAAATGCGTAAAAAACAACTCACAGGGTGGGCCAACCTCTACCGATGAATTGTCTTCGGACTGTCCCCGTATTATAGCGGCGAACCGGCAGACAGTTCCGTCTGCCGGTCGGTCGGCAGTCGTTCGGTCGGTCTGTCATTCGGTCGGGCGGATCGTGACGGTTCACTGGTCTCACGGCTGGCATTCTCCAAAACCTGCTGTGGAATGCGATGATAGCTCAAGACGACAACATAACATGTCGTTCTCACCAACATTTCATGTTGTTCTTGCAACACCTCCTTCTCAATAGCTTGCCGCCGAACATAAAAAAGAAAACTGAATGTGTGATAGAAAATCTGAAGCGAATAATATTGTTTTTTTTTTACTTCTTAGCTCATTTATGCCACTAAACACTAAGATACTTGTCCAACATCTCTGTTTATTTAATTGCCGTTTCATGAATCGCTATCGTACAAAAATGCTTAAACATGAACACAAACTGTTCATATACAATCCTCTGTATCTGCGGATGTGAGCATATTTTTATGTCCTAATTCTTTTTCACCGTTCTCACGTAGTAAAGTGCGAATACACGTGCTTGTGCCCAGCAAATCGAGCGCTGAATTTATGTTTTGTTTCATTTTGTAGCTGTTATCCTTTTGTCGCTACCTCGTCGCAGACACCCGCTCAACCCCTCGGATGGGCGGCAAATGTAGCTTGGCATGTTTTTGTCCGATGATAATGTTGGCGTCAACGTTGTCGACTTCTCAACCGCCAGTAAGGGGGTAAAAACCGACCGGCTCTGCTCGGGTCAGACTGGCGCGTGCAAAAAACACCGCCAACTAAGTAGATATCAGTGTCGGGGAGACTGAATTATGCATCAAACACTCGGCTGGAATGCAGGTTCCGCTGCAAAAAGCCGCATCTGCTGGAGATATCTATCAAAATGAATTGGTTGTCACAGGTAGTTGAGGTCGCTGAGGTGGTCACACGGTTGGGCTTTAGCGAGCATTCGTCGCTTTTGTTTTCGTTGGGTGATGCTGAATCTAAAGGAAGGTCGAACCAGACCACACAATGAGCGTCATTGACAATGGCCGTGCACCGTGACACCGTTACAAGATGTATCAGTGACTGTCTATCAGGTTAGAAACAATACGCTCTGCAGTTGCTGGCATGTTTGTTGCCTAACGATTCTATTCAGTCAGTGCCGACACGGGTTTCGTTAGAATGAAAAAAATGAGTTGACCGATCCCTATGGTTTGCAGTGGCACACCATGACTCCAGTACTTCCCCTGCTTCCATCTACCTCCCCATTGGTATGTCACACAGTCACTGGTATGAATAATCAGCTCCCGTGTCGATGCCACATCGCGCTACCCGGCGAGTAGCGAATCGGATGTCAAATCACCCGAGCAGGCTGCCACCTCACAGTTCTGTGTAAGATGACGTGGACCAAATGACCTGAGACTGACCGGAGGTGGGCGGTAGGGCCGTGATCCTGCTGAAATCTAGCTGTCTATAATAGCTGACGTCCGGCGAGCCACTTGACTGCCACTATGAGCTCCTAGGAGCCACTTAGAGGTACTAAGAGTCAATGGGAACTGCTAGGAACCACTCTGAACCACTAGGAGCCACTATAGGAACCACAAGGAATACCAGCGTGCCACGAGCCACTGGTGACTACATATAGGATCCGATAAAGAATGCCAAAATCACATCCAGCCCTTTGTCGGCCGCCAGGACGCAATAGGTGCACTAGGAACGACTAGGAGCCCCGAGCCACATATGGGAGCAACTATGAAGCGAACGACAATGCTGAAAGCCGTACCGGAGTCTCAACAGGTCGGCTCCGTCGTCTGGAGGCAGCGTGGTCACCGATCAAGCGTCGGTGACCTCGCCAGAAGGCCAGAGCCGAGAACAAGTGTCGGCCGGCTGCTGTGTTTCCCGGTAGGTCCGATACCATGGAACAAGCAGTCACATGGCTTTTCAAAGAGTTGCAATGCTCATCTCGGCTTTGTAGCTAGACGATACTCCATTAGTCTCAAATCTGACTGGTGTTTCACTCACTCAAATCTTATCAATGAACTGATTTCTGGCGGAGGGTTTCATTCATTTCCACGGAGCTCCAGAAACTGAATGTTTTGTATTCCACCAAGGAGATAAGGTACGTTTATTTACAGCACAACGACCCCTGCACTATCCCCTCCAAGAAGTCCTCTTCCCGGCCGTCGGCTCTTCTATCAAGAACGCCATCATCATATCCGGCTGGCCGTCTCGGGCCGTCTCCCTGCTCCTCCGCCGCAGAACTGGGGGAGGGGGCTGCGGGGAGCAGCGCAGCGGGAGGTGCCGCAGAGAAGCCGAGGTGTTGATGGTGATTGGTGACCGCTCCGCTCTGATCCGCCGGCGCCAGCGGCACATTCCACCACGCTCGGCGGACGTCCCGGCGCCGGTGGCCGCTCGTTGGGCCGGCCGACAGTCGCCCCCGGCAGAGGGGTGCCGCGTGCAGGGCGCAGACGACCCGCGCCCGCCACTCAGCCGCGGCATCATGGCTGGGAGCGGCGGTACTGCAGACCGCACCAAGCAACGGCAGCGGCTGGAGATCGGGCCTTCAAACTTCAAAGGCCACTCGTCAAGATATATCTGCAGATTTAAATTTTTCCTACGTTGACTATCGGTGATATTTAATTTGATTTTATGTTGATTAGGAATTTATAATAGCGCTTTCATAAAGGTGATAGCGAACTTGCCGCTTCCTGATTGGACTCAGGAGGAAAAGGGTTGCAGGTGACGCAGCCAGCGCAAGATGGAGCCGAACAATAAAAGTACCGCATTTCAGGCTAGTCAGCTGCTGGCAACTGCCGAACAACAGGCGACAAAAGCTCCGAACAAGCCTGTTCAGTGTTCAATGCCGGCGGTGTATGCATTCAATCGGCGCCAGGGGACCTGTGGCCGCCTGCATTGTTCGCGTTGCGCTGTTTTTACCGGTGCCGATTTGCGTGCAATCACTGTGCGCTCTGTTTGTGCGCCCGGTCACACGACTGTTGTCCGGCTGCGCTGTTGGCTTGGGATATACAACAGACCCAACGGGGCAGTGAAAGGAGGACTAACATGTCCCGAGGACCGTGACCGTGGAGGACCGCGAGTTTTGGTTCCTTTAGCGCCGACAGACTACACATCTGTTACATTTCTCGTCCTGCAGAAAAAGTCACGCCCACGTAGCTGAGAGCAGTATAGCTATCGTGAAATTCGTGACGGGAGCATGTGTGAACCAAGCACCTGCACAGCGGATATGATGGGCGTGGGCGAGAAGTAACTTCAGTTTAGAGGAAACGACTGTTCCAGTTATTACAAAAAAAAACACCAATGACCGACGACTTCCTTCTGCATCACCATGGAGCTGCTGCCACGTATCGGAGTGGTGCTCTGTGTTCTCCAACTGCTGATATGCGCAGTTGGCTCTGCCTCTAACCTGACCTCAGAGCTGACCTCGGTCACTAACAGCACCTCACAGCATGTACATACCTACAATGCCGTACATTATATACGCGACTGCATTGACCTTTATACCAGTCGGTTCTTACACCGGCATCTACACAATTATGGAGGACCTCAAAACTCCCACCTCGGCCTATTGTGACATGGAAGACAGCAAGGGATGGGCGATCTTCCAGAGAAGAGCCAATTACCTCCCTCGGCGGGATTTCTTCCAGGACTGGGAGGCCTACAAGCGGGGCTTTGGAATCTTCGCTGGAGAGTGGAGAGTTTTGGTGCAGACTGGACTACCTTTGGCAGCTGACCTTACAGCAGGACCGGGAATTATACGAGCTGGGGTTCGGCATGTGGGACTGGGATGGGCAGACGCAGCACGCAACACACCCAATTTAGATGCCTACCTGCCTACCGTGACCAGTGAACACTGTATCATAATGACCAGCATCTGGTGTACCGTATCAACAGCCAGCTCTTTAGGACCGATGGGGAACCGTAGCGTCATGCCTTACTGATTGCCCGACCACGCGGTAGTGGCGGCACGTGGCTCTCGGCTCTGCCATGGGAACTCCGCCTGTCTCGTGTGCTAGACGCCCTCCTATCGTAGACACTAGACGGTAGACAGCTGATGGCCCCGGGCAATGACCCGGAGGGCGGGGGGGGGGGGGGGCAATCATCAGCTGGTCCCTGAAGTGCACAGAGCCGTGCAACGAAGATGAGAGCGGCGGCGGCTGTGACGCTATCGGGACCGGACGAGTTTTTACCGGAACATGGTGAAAGAAGTCTCACCGTCAATGTTCGATCGCTGTTGAGAAGTTGTCATGACCTTTGATGGTCTTTTTAAGGGCATTTAATCGCAGAGAAGTTGATGCTACTTGCCATTGGTGAATGCTTAGCTGCAAAGATGCTTTGATGACCCAGGGTGTATGCTTATGTGTATTTCCAAATTTGCGTGCAAGGTTTACTCGACGCCAGAGTAGATGATGAAACCCGCTTCTCATGCGCCAGTTAACTGGTCTCGGCTTTTTCAAATGCATATTCTCGTTGAACCTTTCATCACAGCGATGAGTACCTATCAAAGTTGCAGATCGGGACACCAATAGCCGTGTCTTCAAATAAAATCATCGATTGAATTATAAGTGGAAAACAATGGGAACGTTTTTGGTTATATTACTTTAAGTTGGCTACACATGTGTTTCGATTTTCAAGCCATAAAGACAAAATAAAATGTAAATAATTCGCCTAAACATCATTACATCAAACATCAAACATCATTACAACATCAAACATCAAACATCATCATCAAACATCATTACATTACATTTTATTTTGTCTTTATGGCTTGAAAAAGATTTATATCGAAACACATGTGTAGCCAACTTAAAGTAATATAACCAAAAACGTTCCCATTGTTTTCCACTTATAATTCAATTTGTCTATCTATATCAAAATCATCGATTATACGCTCGGTAATTGATAGCAACTCATTACTTATAAACATACCTATAATAGGCATATAAATTATTCATATCCGAGTGGATTTTTTTAGGTCTAGTTTTTATTTCTTTCATCATGAGAGCATGCGGCGTAGGCGGAAGAGGGTGATGCGGCGTCATGCGGGTACTTGACGAATCCATTCGTACCAACCATATCAGCTTCTATCGAGATAGATGTCATTCGAGGTCACACATGACTTATTATTTCTTTTTATTAATTCTGTCTCCAGATCAGAATACTCTATGTCACAGTCAAAGTCATATTTCTTTCAGGCAATATATCCCTAATATTTTGAGCCTTGTATGAAGAGATAAAATTTGAAGAAAAAAATTGTTGATGAATACGTGAGGGAGGTGTTCGAGTTTCGACTCACGAACGACCTGATCGGCTGCGATCTTTCGACCGGTTTCGGTCACTGAGCACCAAACCACGCCCCCCCCCCTCAGCCCCGCCCCTTCCCCAGGGGCACGTGGGCGGGGTGGGGGTGGGGGTGAGCAGCAGTGCACAGCCATCGCTTCATCAGCACCTAACGTGATAATTTTCATCTAAAGCCAACTGCCGATTAACGATAGCGCAAGCGGAAAGATGGCCTTGCAGAAATTTAGCGAAGCGTAACCAATAGCAGGTGGATGGAGTCAAATTGACGATGGTCATAACATCACAGCATGCGCTATGACCAGGTGAGGCCGCTTTGATGTCAGGCGTAACAAATGAACCTGGCACAGGAACTATAGAATCTTCACTCACCGGCTTCCAAAGGAATTTCAAGATAAAAACACTTATACCTCCGGTCACGTGGGTCACACTTGCCTGTCTAAATCAAACGCGGATTGGACGTTTTCCATTTTCATCATACCCATTTATGTACTTGTAAGTACACATAAAATCTTGCTTTTACGAGTCTAAACGTTTCGACATGATATTTTAGTTACTGGTGTAAAAAGGATTGGCGTTAATTTTTAGTTGAATTTTGCCATAGGTTGAATTAATGGAATAAAGGTAATAGAAAGAAATGAAAAAAAAAATAGAAAAGAAACGGCGTCCGGCACATTTTTTCCAAAAAGATGTGGGATAGCGAACAAAACCAAGGGCACTCTCATAGCCCACAGAAAATTGGGTTTAAGGGTTTTTGCAAATTGCATGCCACCAGCCACTGTTTGGTAGGTATAAGCGCCTGGAAAGAGGACATCTAATTCATTAGTGCGCCATTTTGAACGCATACATAACTAGCTGGGATGAAATCATTTTGTGGAACAATGCATAAGTACATTTTATTTTGGCAAGTAGGTTAACACCCTAAATTTGAGCGAAATTCACTGGTAAAGTTACGAAAGTAATGCAGTTGATTGCCCGTTTCAAAGGACGTTAACTTTTATTACAATTCAAGCTATTGCATGGCCAGAAATGAGCCATTTTGCTAGCTTCCTCCCAATGTGTCTAACTGAGCTCGCCACTGAGCCGTTGGCCTTCAGGACTGGCAGCGCACTTGGTGGCCTGCTAGCTGGCGACTATCGCCGCCGCCGCCGCCCCCGCCCCCGCCCCGGTGAGATCAGCTGGTCGGTTTGTTGACAGGCGGTATAGGAGGGGGGGGGGGGGCGGCGCCGGCGTGGCGGCCCGACCCGACCCGACTGTCACTGACGGCTCACTGCGACCGGGCTGTACGGACGGTACACCCGGTCAGGTCGCAGAACGGTCTCAGAGACCTCAGACTGACCTGACGTCAGCGATGATGACGCCGCGTCTGTCCATGGGCTAAACAACAATAGCAGTGATCAGTGATCACTGAGACTTTTGTAGACCTTGTGACCCTACACCCATGCAGTAGCGGCGGAACACCTTCAGTAAGGGGGGGGGGCACTGCCGACTTCTGGTCCCATTCTTTCCATGCAACGCCCATAGGGCTAATGTTAACCCTCGCATGTGTAGGGGGGTCGGATGGACCCCCCCATGGTTTTTCGCGAATAACTAGCGTAAAAAGCGGCTGATCGCAACGAAACTTTCAGTACCCTCGTATTGATCAATTTTACATCTACCCTGAAAATTTCATGAACCTGACCCAAATGACCTTTGACCTGTGACCTCTGATCCGAGACCATGTTTGGCCGGAATCGCGATTCGGCGTATGTCGGCTCGCAATAGCCGCGCGTTGGCAAGCTTTTCGTGGTTTCAAACGTTCAAACATGTGATTTGATGTTGCTCCCATGCATAAGGGTGGGTGTCAAGGTCACCTGAAGGTCAGGTCAGGTCATTGACCTTTGGTGACCTTTGGTGACCTCGGTTCACTTTTTCGAGTTTTACATGTTTCTAGGCTAGTTTTTGGAGCTAAATTCGAATTAAGCAGCCATTTGAACATTTACGAAGTAGTTTTGGTGACTTCGTAACATGTTACGAAGCTGTCAGAGGCGGTTGACACCTACTACGAATACTCGGCAAAACCCTTACTGGTTGACCTGACCTGACCTGACCCGACCTGGTCTAAATGCTTAAAGACATCATCTGTGATAAAAACTAACACGATATTCGTGATCAGCACCCCGAAAACCCCTTAGCAGCCACACTTTACGATTTTCTAACAGGTCCCGATTTTCCCGACTTTGGGTCATTGACCTGACCTGGAAGGTCAACCAATGACCTAGGACCTTGAAATTGGGTATCATCGGCTTCCTCTCGTCACGGGCAACACGCTCGTTTTTTTTCCCGCGAAGCTGTAGCTCGATCAGGGGCCAAACGGCAAGGGGGGGTTCCAACCGACCCCCCCCCCCCCTACACATTAGAAGCTGGCAAACGCCGCACACATGCGAGGGTTAAAATGCCAAAATCAAAAGGGGGCAAGGTGTCCCGGTGCCCTCCCCGTTCCGCCGCCTATGCCAGCAGATCAGTTGGATGAAGGCGATGAATCGTTGAACAGTGGTGGATTCAGCACTCCGAAGGACCAGCGTGTACCTGATGTTTAGCCTGGGTCACATCCTACGGTCCCCTCCAGTATAAGTAGTTACGATAGAAGAAGTGCCAGATTTTTCGAAATTTCCCATTTTGTATTGAAGTGAAAACTGGCACAAGCGTACTTGCGATTGGTGCTGAGTATACATACTAATGCGTTTTAAGGTAGGTACGTTTTTCGGCTACTAGTCGTTTATTGTTTTCGTTTCGAATTTTCGACCTTCGCATCGAGGTCGTTGTCAAGAAACATATAACAATGACAATGACATGCATCGTGAACACTGAACACGTTTGAAAAATAGTACGGTCATCATATCTAAAAACGTGCAAGTAATCCCTCCAGCTAACCTGAAAATCCGTACCCAAAATTAATGAGGAAAAAAGTGTAACGAAATTCGAAACGAAAACAATAAACGACTAGTAGCCGAAAAACGTACCTACCTTGAATTAAGATGTCTAGTCGTAAAAGCTTGAAATCATATAATGCGTTTTAGTTTTTTTTTTTGGCATTGCCTTATGAAAGGAGGCTTTTGTTATGACACACTCACCAAAATGTCCTGACGATTAGCCAGATAATTAGATGCATAGGTAATAATTTCTTGTCAAAACGAACATCAGAGTAATTGTCTTTCTATATGTAGGTATATAAAGAAATGAAGGCTGTAAGTGCAGAGCAGACAGTAAAGAAGGAATATATGTACGCACGAGAGGCCACTTTTAATCAAACGAATAATAAGTCTTTTGAAATTTAATGTGCGTCAGTCTCGGTGCCCATTGTGTAAGTGGACTGCGCGGTGCTAGATGTGGACTGTGGATATGGACGTAGACTGTGAATATGGGCGTGAACTGTGGATATGGGCGTAGACTGTGGATGTGGGCGTAGACTGTGGATGTGGGCGTGGACTGTGGATGTGGGCGTAGACTGTGGATATGGGCGTACACGGTGGGTGTGGTTAGAGTATAAGGTGGTTGAACTCGGTAGCCTGCTGGGGGAGTGTCACCTCACAGCTGATAGTACATCCAGCATACAGCGCTGCCGGGCCGCTGCCACCACCAACCCACCACGCCTTATCAACACCTATCACAGCGGAACATAAAGTGACGGCATTGAAGCTGACGATATGTGGAGCGCGCCGAGGCGCCAGCCTGTCGCCGGAATATCTGCCGGAAACGGGCCGTGTGCACAGCGTATCGGCATGCATGAGGGGCGTGACATTTATTGTGGAAATAATGCAAAAAGCCAGAGGCATATATAAATCTATGTAAATATGAGGTGAAACAGATAAAAGTTATGTTTTTATGTGAGTAAGGCCCTACTTTTATCTTACCCGAAGAAATATTGTTTTTAATTAAAGTATTGAAACTTTTTTTTTTGCCGTATCGCGTACACGTTTGCAGTTTCATCATTCTGAACATACTGATGCAGTTTTAACTTCAGTATCGGGTTGATAGCTCAGCGAATCACAGCTACCGGTAACTGAAAGCTTCCCATTCAGCTTTTTATGATACCGTAAGGACGAGCCTTTAAAAGTTTGTGGAATCATTGTCGGCATTTCTTTCATTTTAGCTATCCTGACACTGCGTCGAGCTCACTACTCCGCACAACTAAAATTGGTCACTGGCATGGACGTTGCCGGGGGGGGGGGGGGGGGGGGGGGGGGCAGAGCGCCGCCGAGAGATGCTTATAGCTAAGTAGCTAAGAGGCACTAAACATAGTAATCCTGCACCGTAGACAGTGTATACAATTGCTTCACTGCAAAGAGAAAAACTTATCAGAGGCATGTTTCACAAACAAATAAAGTTTGTACCTAATTACAAAGAAAAGAAAAAAAAACGAAATAATTACCTAGTAACACTTGAAATTTGGATTTCACGAAACCTCCGAGCATTAATTTTGAGATTACAATTTACCAACTTTTTTACCAGAAAAAAAAATTGTAAGGAACATCGGAATCGCAAACTTTCTGTTTCACGAAGACCAAAAACTTGAAAGAAAACGTTGTACTTACAAACCCGAAATTCCAGTGGCCCTGACGTTTGGAATTTTGTTACTTTTCGTGCAATAATGCAAAACAATTAATTATTTGAAACAAATATGATATGCTGAGTCATATATCTTCTTTTTTACATAGCACAATCCCTATGAACCAGCTACGAGCATATTTTTTTTTGTTTTTGCAATTGCAAGTTTTTAGTGAAACAGGCCTCAGATGTCGTGTAACTGATTTGCTAAACGTCTAGACGATTAATAAACTGGTAAACATCTAGTAGACATTTCGTCTAGTCTGAAATATGTCGTACTTTTTATATTAAATGTATTAACACCTTTAAGTGCCTGAAAGATATCGGCGGTACGGGATATAGAGGATTCTTCATGGCTCCGAGTGGAAGATATAGAGGATTCTTCATGGCTCCGAGTGGAAGATAAGGATATCTTTTCCAAGCGGGTTACCTACTGAAAAACCGAGCGACGAAGGAGCGAGGTTTTTCTGTAACACGCGAGGAAAAGATATCCGATCTTCCACGAGTGAGCCATGAGGAATCCTATATCTTTCTATGTTGAGGTTTATTCCTAATCAATTAAATATTATATTAAAATGCATTCATCGATGTAAAATAGATTCAGAGTAGTTTGTTCTTATTTCATAAGTTTCATCCATAAACAACCATTAAAAATGTCGTTCGGTTATTGACCCATCATCACATGAACTCTTGATTTTTCGCTATGAACCCTCGAGACCTTATCTTTGCATCTCAGAGGGATGCAGATATAACAAATTCTTATCTTTGCATCTCAGAGGAGTGCGAGATAGAAATATCCCTGCACTGTAGACCCAATGGCAAATAAACCTCAACTAGAAAGATAAGGATATCTTTTCCAAGCGGGTTACTGAAAAACCGAGCGACGAAGGAGCGAGGTTTTTCTGTAACACGCGAGGAAAAGATATCCGATCTTCCACGAGTGAGCCATGAGGAATCCTATATCTTTCTATGTTGAGGTTTATTCTTAATTTATTAAATATTATATTTAAATGTATTCATCTATGTAAAAAAGATTTAGAGTAGTTTGTTTTTATTTCATAAGTTTCATACATAAACAGCCATTAAAAATGCCGTTCGGTTATTGACCTATCATCAGTTGAACTCTTGATTTTTGGCTATGAACCCTCGAGACCTTATCTTTGCATCTCAGAGAGATGCAGAGATAACAAATTCTTATCTTTGCATCTCAGAGGAGTGCGAGATAGAAATATCCCTGCACTGTAGACCCAAGGGTAAATAAACCTCAACTAGAAAGATAAAATTATTACGTAAACCGCTCGTCGGTAGAAAAATCTTTTGAACGTCTCGCCTATCGGCTCGACGTTTAAATGATGTGCTCAACCTACTCGCGGTTTAATGTATAATGCATAGGCGTCGCCAGAGATTTTCGGTTGGGGGGGGGGGCAAAATCAACTTTTGTGTTAAATCTTGCCTTCCTCCAGTCGTTACTCATTCATTTTACATATCATTCAACGCGCAATGGTGCGAGGAATACGATGGTGACAAGGTTTTCCTTGTAGCTATGACTTGCCATTTTTTTTACAGAAAATTTAATTTTTTTAAATTTTTGAACAAAAAACGACCGGTAGAATCACAATGGCTGCGCTTGCCGACGCACTCTGGAGAGCCCCTGTGCAGACGCTCGTCGCTCATGATCATAAAAAGGTTAAACGCTCAGCTTAAGCGAATCACCTTGCTGAAACTTTCATTCACGCATGCATGCAGAGGTTCTACGTAAAATGCATAGGGCTTATCCCAGCCGCCGATTGAAGCTAAGTAGGGCTTTCAGCGGAGAGTGAATGTCGGAAGTGTGAATCGGAAGTAATTCATCTTTGCTCCAGTGAGAGGAGGTGTATTGTGAACAAAAAGTTTCTCGCTTTTCGTGTGTAGGGAAGCGCTGCAAACGCGAAGAAAAGACGTTTAACGGAACCAAAATTTCGCACGGCATAGCGGCAAGGGATCCTTTAGCGATAGGCTTGGGACTTCCAGGCCATTTTAGGCCACTCAAGGTCAGTGTGGGCTCTCAGAAGCCTGCTTAGGATCCTGAAAATCGGCGCTGGTCACCCCAAATAGTTACGTGTACATATGTGGTGCTTTAGGGCTTTCCGAGCCCAAGGTGGGACCCTCAGAAGCCAGTGTGGGCGGCGCCGGCGGCGGGCGCTAAGAGACCAGGCCCAGGGTGAGCAGGGAGCCCTCAGATAGCAGTGTGAACCCTGGAGGTCTGTGTCGAATCCCTAAGGACCCTACATAGGGACATAAGAAACATGTGCTGGGACCCTCAGAGGCACACCCGAGTCGTGACCCCTAAACTGCAGGCTTAGGCTCAGCAAAATCTGTCGCCTCAAAAGCTCGGCTGAGCTATCAGAGGCCTAAGGTTCTCAGAACTATTTGAAAGTATCCTCAAAGATCCGTGTGGCACTTCAGAGGTCTACGCATGTGTAAGGTCCTCAAAGATTCCTGTATGGGCCCTCAGAGAATATGAACACCAGTGGGACTCTCAGAGGCCGGTTTGGGCCCTCTGAAGGCTTCTTAGAGCTCAGTGGAGCTCCTTCGGAGCCTGTGTGAAAAGCAAGCAGTCATGAGCCCTGTGGCACTTGAACGGTACTTGAGTCTGTCGCAGACATTTGACGAGAGTTGAGAAAGGCCCGAAGATTCAGTGTCACGCTTTGAACGCAAATTTTGTATCAGCACTTCAAAACTTATGAAAATCAGCTATAAAATGTAATAAAAAACCAACGAGGAACATGAAATGAATCACAGTATTGACACTTCCGAATCTGGAGTCGGTGTTTTGACGATGTTGGCGACTGCGACTCCGACTCTGGCTTGAACGAGTCTGACCTCACAGGCATTCTCAGAAAGGTACCCCCATTTTTTCCCGACTCCAAAATCTCATCGGATCTGTATCGATCTCAGGGGATGCCCGGTCCGAGGTTGGGGGGGGGGCAAGCTGCCCCGCTTGCCCCCCCCCGTGGCGACGCTAATGGTATAATGAATGATAAACTGTTAGATATGCCGACTTAAGCAGGCACTTATAGAAATTAAATAGAATGAAATATAGATTGAGCCCAAACATGCACTTTTGTTTTTTATAACTCATTAATCGTCTAGAGGTCTTTATCATACGTGTAGCGTGCGAAATTAAAGTGACTGAATTAATTGTGTTAAATAAAAATGTTAAAGGTTGTTCTTAGAGTGCCAAGATTGATAAACTGAGCGTTTCCTTCCTTTTTGTACAATTTGCATGACGATATAGATTTTGCATATCAATCTGTATGAGTCTTCGTGGCAATGCAGCCATACATAGGGCTATACCTATCTAATTTTACTTTTTGCACCCTCTAAAAACTGGAGAAATTGAGAAAATAAAGATATTAAAGGAAAGGAACCATCCTCCTTAGCTTGAAAAAAGAAACTACACAATACTAAGAATATACTTCTTAAGTCTTACGTTTTCATCTCATGGCAAAAAAAATCATTGATCACTTTCTGATCCAATTCCTGGACGATGGCTCACGTCGTCGGTGAGCAGCCCTTGGGAAACTTGCTCTAGCCGACCATCTCCCATTCAGACCACTTGTTTTCGTCAGTTCATATGAGCCATCAGCTGCCCCCCCCCCTCCCCCCAAAAGCATGAAAACGCTATCTCAGACCTCAGACTGACCTGACGACAGGTTTAGTGCGTCGGCTGGTTGCATTACAAATTAAGCGCTCGCTGTTTTGAAAACGTTGCTCTTTTCCAGATGCCGCTGAGGCAGGACTTCGCCATTACCAAACAAGTGAACGTTTAAAGTTTACAATGCAATTATTTTTGGTCTTTAGGCACAAATTTGAGATTAGGGATATGGAGCAGCTCCGGATATCATCAGGACAGTCATCGTTGTCAAAGTTCATTGAAGCGTCAGCTGGGCTGGGTGAGGCTGATATTCTATATTAAACCGCAAGTAGGTAGAACAAATCTTTTAAACGTCGCGCCGATAGGCGAAACGTTTAAAAGATTTTTCTACCTACGAGCGGTTTAATAATATAATCCCGTACCGCCGATATCTTTCGGGAGCTTAAAGGTAAGAAATACATTTTATATATAAATACGACATATTTCAGACTAGACGAAATGTCTACTAGACGTTTTAACAGTTTGTGAATCGTCTAGACGTTTAAAAAATCAGTTAAACGACATCTGATAATTTTTTCTCTTTGCACGTGAAGCAATGGTAAGTATTGTCTACGGTGCGGGATAAAATACGGTATTCAGAGTTATGGTTTGTATTTATAGTCGCCGTGATGGTTTGTTTCTCATTCCAATAATAATGATGAAATAGGCATTTGATAGTCTTCCCGTTCAGGCCCAAGATAACGATCACCGGGAACAAATTCACAATCGGAATCTAATCTGATTTTATCATTTAATGCAAAGCATACCTAAATAGTAAATACATTCTGATAATTGAACCGGGCATGACATAGTTATGTTTAAACGACCGAAATGCCATAAACTTTACCGGAACAATCGAAAGAGAAACGGGAACAGAAACGTCAAGTTTTGAGTCTGACCACACTTTGCGAAACACCCCTTTCGAGGTCAGTACAGATTCAAACACCACTTCCGAGGTCAATATAGATTGGAGCCTGTTCCGGCCTCCACCCAGTGCCCCTGCCGTTTTTTTTTTTCAGGTCGATTGACTGATGCATCGATTTGTCATTCGCTGCACGGCCGCTTTGTGGGAACCGTCTTTCGGCCTTTTTCACTTCTTCGTAAACCCTTTTCATACAGAAGTGTTTGGCAGGTGGCAGACCACATCCCGCCGTGAGCTGAGCCTCGGCCACCCAACATATGCTAGCATTCACCTGTTTGCCACGTCATATAAGCCGCCCGTTGGCGGAAAAAAGTCGTTCTCATCCATGCCCTCATGCAGGGTTCCCGCGACGATCAGCTGACAACACGGCGGCGAATCAGCTGATTGCCTGGCGGCGAGGGCCCCGGATCAGCTGTGGACGCGCCAGTCGGCGGCGGCATTCGGCTCCCAGCAGTCGGGGGGAGGGTGTCGCCTGTCGGCTAAACGCGGAATTCTAGTAAAGCCGAATTGCACACCAGCTCTGGATTAGTTTTAATCAAACTTTATTTGTAACATTGAAAGGTATGACGAGTGACTTTGGCGAAAGTTTCTACTGCTGCGAGACTGGTGTGTTTGAAGCGGAACAGGGCTGCAAGGCCATTCAAGATCCGGTTCTCCTCAACGATCGTCGAGTCCTGACGAACCTGCTGGATACTGAAAACGTCTACCTTCCTTCTAATTCGTATTTCAAGTGTGTACAAAACGAAATAACTCCTCGAATGCGACAAATATTGGCCTATTGGATGGTCGAGGTAAGTGGAAGTACCTAGCTTGCAAACTATGAAAGTGTGAATCCTATCCTTATTCGCTTGCTATTGTGAAATAGCCATGCTAGTTAATCTCATTGTAGTTGCAATTATTTTTGTGTTGATTCCTTCTAATGCGGTTTCGTCTGCATAAGTTTACGTGTGCTATAACTGATAAACTACCTGTGATTAACGAATGTCCCCCTCTCCCCTTTTCGCAGGTATGCGAGGAGCAACAATGCCAAAGTGACGTGCTCCCACTGGCAATCAACTTACTGGACAGATTTCTCAGTGTGACGAGCGTGAAAAAGGACCACTTGCAACTGTTGGGAGCCGTATGCTTGTTTATCAGCTCCAAGCTAAAAGAGACTCGCTGTTTGACGGCGGACTTTCTGGTGCAGTGTGCAGACAACAGCATCACGACCGGAATCATTATTGTAAGTATCCATCCATTTTCCTATTTTATACTCTTCACTTACTAACGTATTCAAGAAGCATGATCATTAGGTCGACTCTTAATGTGAGCATAATGACTAAACTACTATAATACGCTTACATTTCGTCCCAAAAATCACAGTAGACATTTTATCGTATGTTATCTTTCATGTCGCTCTCTGTCGCATGTGTGCTGATTTTGCAATATTTGCCTACCACGGTCCACGGTTATGTATGTCAGCCTTTCGACTCGCGTGTCCAGCCGCCTTGTGCTGCTGCGCGACTCGCCTCGTGTTGCCAGGCGGCTCATGAAAGCCGTACCCCGGGCAGTCGAAACCATGGGCGCGTGCATTGCAACAATGGATCAGCTGATGGTGGTTGACCTCCAGTCTAGGTAGCGGTCAGACCTGTACTGGGGCTGAGCGTTTCACCTGCGCAAAACCGTCAAGGTCAGCTCAACATGCTCCTTTCGGCGCTGGCAGATTCACTCTGTCGAGTGTAAACGTATTGTTCAGTTGCGCGTTCAGTTGCGCGAAGGTGCAGCCGGGAGGGGCAATCGAAATGTCCGTTAGGCCATTTCCCGGAACAAAGTTCGTACTTTGCTAACATATGCTAGTAGGGGAGAGTGGGGTAATTTGGCCGCTTTTTTTAGAAAACGATGTAACTAAAAATCGACAACACATTTCTGCATTTTCTCAACGCTGACAGGTGTGGCATACATTTTACTTTCCTGGACAGTAAACTTGAAATGATAGGGTAACTACTTATATTGAAATTGTGACGCATTACAAAGGTCTGCAAAGCGGCCAAATTGCCCCACTAGCAGGGTTATTTGGCCGGGGGTGTGGGGCAATTTGGCCGGTGTTAGTTTGAGGCCATGATTTTTGTTATCGGCGAGTCAGCTTCACATTCAGCAATGACGCGTGTCCTACGACGCATTTGAAGCATTTTGGAGGTTGACTCAGCCGTCACAGGGGTCGAAAATAGTCAAAATAGCGGCTCTATATGCGATGACAGTTTTTTTACGAATAGCTTTTAAAGTAATCAAGCCAGGCCAAAACTAAAAGTACCATCGTAATTCTCTCGTCATTCCGCATCGAAACATGTATGTGTTGACCTCGAGAGGTCAAGGTCAAAGGTTGGCTTCAGGTCACGTTACCTCAGGTCGCTTGACCTCAAGGTTACGTGAGTTCAAGGTCATCATGTATACCATTCGATGCGCCTTGACGAGCTGAACACAATGAGGCCATTTGCGCGGCTGTATCTTTTTCTGTAAGTATTTATTAGCAAAAGACCGTTAGGTAACCGTTGATGACGTCACATGCCCTTACAGCTGTCCAATAGGAAATATGGCATCGAGGTAGTCAAAGTTGGTCATGAATTATGTCTTTTATGGTATAATTGACCGTGACAACTCGGCCGTCCCAGCATGGTGACTCTAAGCGCACCGGCCAAGTTGCCTCGCTAGTCCCGGCCAAATAACCCCACATTGCCATTCTGAAAATTTTTGTCTATAAAGTCGTCATGGCTGTACAGAACTAGATGAAATTGCTCTTGGAACCGCTGAACACCCTCAAGAATGGCGCTATAATGTTGGAATTTGTTTACAGCCCAAATACTACATGTTATACAAATTTTTAAACGGAAGTAAAAGTTACCATTTTCTAACGAAATTCACGTTTTATTAATTTTGAATAAAACTAAGCGGGGGAAAGTTTTGACATTTGTTCTCGAGTTAGTTCTGCCGATGACAAATGAATAGAGACTAAAGTTATTTCATTCACTTTTATCAGCTTTCGTACAGGTGGGGGCGGCCAATTTACACCACCGGCCAAATTACCCCACTCTCCCCTAATTGAAAACCTCACCTTCTAAATGAACTATTATCATTTATTTGATGTTTGCTATGACTATACGTTCCCGTCTTCGAAGACGGTGCCTTGAAATTCTTTACCGTTCTTCTGGTATAACTGCTTCAAGTGCAGAAAGGTTTCCACTTTCCAGTCCCCATGTGGTGCAGGGCGCTTCCACTCATCTCTAGGTTAAATATAATTTGGCATTCGTTGAAAGATCAGAGAGAACTTCTATCGCTTGGATAAAAGTTCTCTAAATGCTTGGTAGGTAGAAAGCAATGATCCGTTGCATCATCTGGTAACTTAACTTGCATTCTGAAGCTACGTGTAGATATGTGCCATTCTTTTGCACGACTAAATTTTGACTGTCAAAATATGTCACCACTTTAAGAAATCAAGACACAACTTCGATTAGGCTATAGGTGGGCTTTTGGATAAAAAATGACGCCTGCATCTTATTTCAATAAGTTATTTGACGATTGCTAGGCTCTTACTCAGAGTTGTAAGTCTCCTTAGCGGTGCTCAATATTGCTCTGCTTCTTTGGCGTATCCATTATGTTTGAAAAAAGTTACGAATTTCTCCGGCCGGGAGCTGCGACCCCAGTGACCCTCAAAGCACGGGAAGTCACCGACCACATGCCCCCTGAAGTAGCCCTAATCTTACGATTGACACATCCCTCGGAGGTGGGGGGGGGGGGGGGGCTTTGGGCGCTGTTTGCTGTCGGCGCCGCCCCCCGCCCGGCGGCCCGGCACCGGACTCTGGCCGCCTTATCACATGTTCGCCGGAGGAAGTGGCACTCCCGCCTGACCGCGGTTTGAGCTGCGCTTGCAAGCTCGCCACAGGACGCAACGGTGACTTTCACCGTATTGTTACTGGAACACTAAACCCTCATCAACGGGTGCCTTCACTTGACATTCGCCTTTGGCCGCCCGACCCATGCAGTGTTGCGAGTGAGAGATGGAGTCAGGAGTGGACCTTCCCTAAAATTTCTCGGATTGGTCTCCCTACCATACAGACGAAATATGGCAGTGCTCGCCGCTCGAATGGCCATCCTCTGACGCTCCGTGTCGTCGAGTGTCTCCTTCTGACCTCCCGGGGGCTGGGGCAGAGTCAGACACTAGCCAGCCGTGTCGGTGCACAGCTGACAGGGTCAGTGAACTCTGTCTGGCACGCCCAGCCCGGCGACACTGACACCCACGGCGCGTGACATGGCTTGATCGGGGGCAGGGCACACGGGCCGACTCTATTTGATGTGACGTTTATATAATTTACTGTAGGGTCCAACTAAAAGGTCAGTTGCGCTGGATGGTTGGAGGTAAACATATGGTCGGAAAGAACCCAGTTTTCGTTTACATATAATTTGATTTACATAGTTAGTGACTTTGGACGCACTAGGTAATTTCGATGTTGAGTTTTTTTTTTTCCTGCCGGTTATCCATTTCAAAAAATGTCTCGTGCAGGGCTCGACCAGTGATCCCGCTCGCCTCAGCCGCTCCTCTCTCTCCGGCACGTTGTCTCCGATGAGCCCGTGTCGGGCTCGGCTGCAGCAGTCCGCCTGCCCATGACAGACGCTGACGTCAGCCTCGGCGACTCACAGCGCCCTCTGCAAGGTCACCTCCCCGGGCGAGCAGATAAACAGGGACCCGTCTGGCTCCGGCGAATGAATGGCCGGCCGCGGCTCGGCTGTGGCCGGGCCGCGCCGGGACGGAGCCGCCGGCCGGCCTGCCGGATGTCTGTCTCACGGTATATGTCTGTCTGAGGGGGTCCGTCGCACCCGGCGCCCGCGCTCAGTGCTGGTCCGTGCCGGCCGCCGCGGGAGGCAGACACTTGCACTGTGTGCACTGTGCACCTGTTGGATCGGTGCAGCAAGTGCATGGCGGGCTGGTGCATGGCTCGGGATGACGAGCATCCTTCTCCCTGCCTCTGCGGCTAAATGAGCGAGGTATGCCGTGACGCCATCGCTGAGTCTCAGAACGGTGAGCACCCAGCTAGCTCAAACGAATGCCTGAAGAAGAAGAAGAAGATCAATTGGAACTAGTAGATGCTTTGCTTAGTCTTGCTTTAATGTTGGAGGTGCATAGTGTGGTCAGTGATCACCCTCTGAAATAACAGGAGTGGGAACCGCTTGAGGAGTGGGAACCGCTTGAGGTGGTTGGAGATATAAAAAAATGAATAAGTAACACGGTGCGAAAACATCAGCTGACAAAACATGATGCCGCTTTTTTGTGGGAACTGGGAGGCCAAAAACAGCTGATCGTTTGGTTCCCCTACAGGAAACACAGTTGTGGGTTAGTGACAGCGCTCATTTCTGTTGCTACCCCGGTGAACTGATGTGTTTGTGCCGCAGCTGTTGTGTAGGCTGGCGGCGGGGGAAGTGAGAGGTGGGCTGTCACTGCGAACAGGGCCGCTGAGGTCCCCCGGACGGGTCTCCCAGATCGCCGGACCGCTGCAGACACACGCGACGTGTCTGGATGTCGAGACTCGAGGTCGCCATGACTTTGGCACTCCGCCCTTTGCTTTGCCCTGTAGGCAGCCTCAACTAACGACTTCGCCCTTTTCGATGACATTCGACGCTAGGTATAGGCTTGTCAACCTCAGCTAATGACAATCTCCCTTGGTGATGTAATTTGACGCTAATGAAGGCTAAACCGCCGGCTTTTAGCAATTTATAGTCAAGCCCTTCGCCCGGCCTGTTCACCAGTTCTTTAGGTCTGGAACTATCCAGCCGTGGTTACGAAGCTTTGGGAGCTTTCAACTCTGCTCGCTGTCGCACTGGGTGGAACGGCACCGACCTAGTTGCTGTGGCTGGTGCACATGAACACGGAAGCTTTGTCATTGATGTCATATCCTGTCTCTATCGATCTCCACCGGACTTGTATTTCGGAAGTACCGGCACCACACATTTTGAGTTATATGTAGGGACCGCTTGTTGATACTGCCTTGGCACTGGGATGTTCTGAGGACTAGTAAACATCCAGTCACTGTCTTCGAAGGTGTAGATCTGCTTGCAGCATAATAAACTCATGATTGATCTATGGCTTCATTATGAGTGAGACGTGCCTGGGACTCCCCATGATGGCACGAAATTGATTCCCTTTGTTCAGGCTGCCCAACCTGGGCGGCTCTGGCCTTTGTGGTGTGCCTTCTGCCTGACGTCTATCTGATGCTGTGATATCTACATTCTGCAGCCCCCTCTGTTATTGCCCGTCTGATATAGGAATGAGTGGCCCGTCAGCTGGATAACCTCAGGCTTCGAGTGAGGGCTGGTATTTCCGTTGACCGTTTAACCCGGCAGACATACATTGGCAGACATACATTGTATGTCATTGTGTCAGCCCCCTCTTTGGACCCTTGTTGGCGGGCGCTGTCCACCTTGACTCAAATATTGTTGGCCTGACTCGGGTACTTAACGCACTACCAGCGTATTTCGTTGCAATACCTATCATTCACCCCTTTTCAATGATTTTAAAGTAAAGTCCACATGTTTGGGCTAAAGAAGCAAAGGTGGTAACTCGGTACCCGGTGCGAAGCGAGCGGTGTCTCTGTCTGACCGGTCGCCGTCCTCTCGCGGTCCAGAAGAGCCCGACCTTCAGCCAGTCACGAGCACGACTCTTCCCCTGCCGCCTCTATTATCATTTCCAACCCTACCGCCGCGCCAAGAGTTCAGCGTCATTTCCAAGGTTCTCTGTAATTGTCTCTGAAGTCGTCAACCGCTCGACTGTTTATGTTTATGACTCCTTGGAGTCGACTGTTTAGCCGGGCGTCTTCCTTAGCCCGCCGTGTGAAGTTGTTGTTTGATAAATAGACAGTTGCCTGTCCACACCGCGATTCGATCGTTGGCCGGTGGTGCTGTCTGGTTAGTGGTTACTCCCAAGTTACTCCTGCTGGTCACTAGACGCGTTTACATAGGGTTTGTTGCAAGCTTATATCTCCGTCCGTGATGTTGCAAAAGATGCCAATGGTGCTTAACAATTTACAAAATGGTCCCCTCTAAATATTTGAAGACCACTGCATCGAAATTATCGCCAAATTAACGAGCTAGAGCCTCGTCAAAAATGCTATGTAAACCGGGTTACTGTCTCCTACCGAAGGCCTCCCGGAAACCTCCGTCCACTGACAGAGAACGAGAAGACCCTCTGCGTTCGCCCCCGAAGACGGGCGGAAATGGGCCATCGGATCCCTCGAAAAGGGGGAGCCGGCCTCCTCTTCGGCGTCTGGCTGACCGAACCATTTGTCTCTGGGGAAGGGAGGCTTATTTTTCTTGGGGTAGTTCATCTGCCGTAATTATGAAGCTGATTGGTACTTTGGGCATCGTTTCTGGAGTCGCTTTCAGTTAAAGGGATGCCGACAGGGTTTTAATGCTGGAAAAACGTGTAGCTAATGATGCTTTGACACCTAGAACCAATGCGTCTCATTCACTAAACAGAATGGCCAGATCTTCCCGTGCAGTAAAGAATACGAGTGGCTGCGCCTGTCGAGTTGTGTCCGTTTTTTTGTGATCATTGTTTGGAGTTCGTCCGCTGGCATCCGCCATCCAAGGCTGCTCTGACGAAGCACAATTAATGTCGTCACGGCCTTCGTGAGAACGCCGCATACCGGTGATACGGGATGGGATTAATAGCTCGGGCACCCGTTTATTGGAGGCGGCTCGGACAGGCTCGGACTTTGCCTGATCTATGGCGCCCCGATAGCGGAGAGGCAGCCGATCCAATCCGATCGGCTGACCGTCCTGCCGGTAGTACCCCTGTCGGCGCGGCGGGGTGTCGGTGGCCGGCGGCAGCGCACCTTTGGCGCGCGAATGTCCGTCGCTGACGGCCGGAGTGGTGTCGCCGGGCCGGGCCGGGGCGCCGGTCGCCGTCGGCCACCGCCGCACTGCGGGCCCGGTCCGGGCGGGCCGCGGCGCTCAAACGAGCCGGTCCAGCCGGATTCCAGCGCCGCTGCACAGGCTGGCACGCCGCCGCCGCCGGCTCCCATGCCGAGCAATGCAGCTGACGACCACCGGCCGGCCGCGAGCGGGGTGCCGAAAATCCAGCGTGGCTCAGCGATGCTTTAAAGTTTAAACCAAACGCTGCCGTTCTAGCGTAGTGCCTATTTTGCTGAACGATTCTGAAGAAACTAAAAGTAAAACGGAAGGGGCTGATGATACCGAAGCTGATCCAAACTGCGATAGAGTTGAGCCTCGGGCTCGAGTCTTCCTTTTTGTACAGTTTCAATCTGTTTCTACTGTTACTGTTTCATTTCTATGTACTGTTTCAACCGTTCTCAATTCAGCACTGATAGAGACGTCAGTGTGACTTTACCGTCATTGTCTACCGTTTGCCTCCCACCGCCCACCGCCCACCTCCCACCGCCCACCGCCGGCATGGTGAACTGACGGGTGTGTCGCGGTGCGCCGGCCGCCGGGCTCTGGCCTTGGCGGAGTGGCGCGTATAGCAGACGGGCCCGGTTCCCACACGGAGATGCTGAGCTGTGCTGACCCACCAGGACAACCAGTGCATCTCAGAAAGGCGGAACTACGAGCTACAATGAATGGAACATATCATCACGATCAAAAGGACTGCAAAAGTGGTCAGATGTTCTTCGATCGTCGCTGTTGCGATGTGTTTTGAGTAGCTGTTCGATGTCGATGGCCTCGGGCAGGCTCCGCTGAGTCACCCGACCTCGGCCCCAGGCGTCACTGACCAACTAGAGATGCAAAATCGCACCGTGGTCCTCCCGACCCGAGGGATGTAGGACCACTAAGCCCCACCCTGTTCCGTACCGTCACCTCAGTGACGTGAGGTCACACGTGAAGTGTATGAAGTCGGTTGGTTAGGTGACCTGTCTGGGTCGCCGGGTGGGTTCTCCTGTCGGTCGACGGGCTGGGGCTGGGTGGTGTTCAGACCAAGGTTAGTGAGTCGTCCGGCTGCTACGCTGAGGCAGTCTGATGTGGCCTCCCGCGACGGCGCCGCCTCAAAAGGACCCGGACGAAGCCGGCAGAGGATTCGACACGGCTGTGATGCGAATTGAGCGAAACTGAAGCAGAGCTGATTTTATTTCAAAACCGTACTCTGTATCACGGTGCATGAGAAAGATAGTAACTATTATTCATGTCTTTCCTTGACCTTACATGCCCCACACTTCCACACAATTCTGAAAGGTCTTGTCTATCCACCACAACGTTTTCTTACATGTTCGATTGACCACATTCTTTTCTTTTTCTTTCTCAGGACTGGGAGCTGCTGGTGCTGCACCGGCTACGGTGGGAGATCAACGCCGTCACGTCACACGACTTCCTGGACCCGCTGTTGCACCGCCTGTCGTTGGAGCGGTACCTGTCGTCCTCGCGAGTGCCGGACGTGCGGCGGCAGGCCCAGACCTTCATCGTCATGTGCAGTACAGGTTGGTTCAGCTGCATCTCATTTCGTTCCCCTGTCCTCATGCATGGGCTCAGTGGGTAGGGCCTCTTCCCCACAGAAGGCCGGACCCAATCTGAGGCACCTCGCCGCTGCGCTATGCGAAGTTAAGTATGTGAAGCATGTAACAAGGTGAAGCAAGGCATTTGTAATTCCATATTCATAAAGTCTTGTTTTTCTTTACGCGCCCATAACAGTCTGTTATTATCTACCCTGTCTATTCCTGGAGACCCTTCTCGCTCACCTCACGTAGTCTTCGTATTTACCGGGCATCACCGTGTCCAATCGGTTATTTTCGCCTTAAATTGGATCGAGGTAAGGGCGGCTAATGTGTAGCACGAGGCCGGGACGCTTCACCCAAAATATAAATTATAGCGCTGGCCCCGACCTCGCCCCCGCTGCTCGCTCTATACTCGGATGGACCACTAATTGCGATGTTTTTCCTGGGTGCAGTATTTCGGCTGACTTGACCAGCTGGTTGTCAGCAGCCCCTCCTCACCAGACCTCACCGATCAGCCGCTCCCCTGAGCGGTGCCGACTGCTCATTAATCATGAGGAGGCGCCTCGGCTCGTTCAGGCCGCGATCGGGTCGCGATCCGTCTGGTAGGGTGGCGGGGTGGTGTTTATCTATCTGGGGAAGTCCTGTGAGTGCTGCGGGGTGCACACCAGCCCCTTCCATGGGCCGTGCCGTGCTATTGGGTTGATGACGCCAAGGCTGGTTCAGTTGCGCCCAACTACAGACTCTGCTGAGCTGACAATGTCCCAGTGGCGCCCTGCTGATGCTGAGCTGTGCCAGTCAGCGGCGCTGAGCTGACGTTGATGACAAGGGGAGGCTACTGCTGACTCAGTGATGTCGGTGACTGATACTGACGTCGGTGTCAGTACAGGTGGCGGCAGACAGTGCTTATTGCGGCACTGTGATGTCTCAAAAGGAGCAATGTTGTGCGCAACTTGGGCCAAACTTGTGCGGCACTATTGGGCCCGTCGATTACCATCCAATTAACGTTTCGAAATGAAACTTCCTAAAATCTCTGATATACCTACGGATGCCGGCTGCGGCTACAGCTTATGTATGGACACACGCACAGGCATTCCCCCCTCAACACACACACACACATACACGTCACCCGCAGACGTGCAAAAACGGCGACACCTGTTACCAACGCTAACTGCCGTCGAGGTGGCAACTGTTATTTGTCGGGGCGGTGCCGCACTCCCAGCGCACTAATACAGACGTTCATGTGATCGTTTGGAGTGGTATGCGAGCCGGTAGGAATTACTGCCCTCGAGTTCGGCCGCCCTCTCCCCTGGCCAGTGCCGACTCAGTCGACGGTATTCTCCTATGTCAATGTCACCGGCCGCAGTCCACCGCCCTTGAACTTCAGTTCGGCGCTGTGTAAAAAGGCCGGGCGCTGGCGCCGCCCGGCCGGCCGCCCGTCTGCGTGGGGTGTCCCCGGCTGGAATGTGGCCGCAGTGGAGCCATTCTCGACGGACTAAGGACCGGTGACAATTGTCGTACCGGTGACTAACTAAGGACCGGTGACAATGGGGCTCACAGAGGGTGCCGGCCAATTACCGGGGCGGGCCCTTTCCCGGCCGGTCCATGGGTGACCGGGCGGGCGGCGGCCGCTCGGGGTGGAAATTCACGGTCGTCTGAACCCAAGGGTCAAGTTCCGTGCCTGTGCGCCGCTGTGCAGTGACGGTCGGCGGCCAGGCCCAGCCGTCGGCTCGGTCCTGCTCACTTCATGTCCTCGGCTGCGCTCCTGTGACCCTGTCGGCGTGCCGTGTCTGTCGACCCTTCTCCAGACCGGCGCTTTTGTCCCGGTCGTGTCGTCCTTTGTGTGAGCAGAGGTGCGCGGTGTCCGAGCCAGACGGGTTGTCTTCTCCGTGAGCCCCGCCCCGCCCACCGCCAGTCCCGGAACGCCTACCGGGTGACCGCGACCCTGCCCTCCGTGTGTAACCGAAGGTCAATGCTCCACCAATTTCACAGGATATTGACTGTGAAAAGGAAAGGACATGGTGACTGACCATGGTTATAATCAATTAATCAGTCACTTCGGTCAGGCTAGTAAAGCCCTTTCGGTACTCCTAACTTCAGTTCTGGTAGTAAATGCAGGTACTTTTTCACCTAAGGGATTTCCACGGTGAGTTGGTATGGGCAATGGGCAAATTTTGCGACTCGCGGCCCATGCTCGGTGGAGCCCGCCTCGCATCCAGAGCTCGTTTAATTGTATCCCGAGCTGGACCTTCGGGTCGATCAGGGGTATTCCCTGCCAGAGGTCGCAGGGGCGCTCTGGGCAGCGACTGGCCTATCGAGGACCAAATCCAACTATACTCGAGACCTCATGGAGAATATGCATGCATCTACCTCCTCGGTACCTCGCAGGGCTGGCCGCGTGATCATACATACGGTACCCTTGACCGAGTTGTCGCCTGGCGGGCCTCGGCTGCCTGCAAGGTTCGGTTGTCGGTCCCCCGGGGGTTCCCACATGCGCCGAGTTTAGATTGCGTCTATCAGCCGTGTGAAGCAGTGAGGACGCCGCGCTCAAACCGTGCTCCCCTGGGAGCTGAGTGACGTCCCCCGCTGCCGGCGGCCAGTGGCGCCCTTCCGCGGCTGATGGATCGCCCCGCGTCACAGATGGGTGGACAGTGGACAGCCTGGGAGCGGCCGGCCGGCTGAGGAGGGGTCACGGGCCGACCCTCCGCGGTGTTTTCGTGTGTCATATAAGATAACCTCTTCCTGGAACTGTATCAGGGAGGGAGTCAAACCCCTCTACTGAGACTGGGATCGCGCCTGGTCGGCTGGTGTCGTGTGTCCTTCTGATGCCACTTCGGGTTGACCCAGAGCGCCCCTTGCCACAGACAGCTGGTGCTGCCGCCTCATCCGTCTGACCCTTTCTCAGATCCCCGAAAGAGGGCTGACCGTCCCCCAGACACCCCCAACAGAGGGCCGAGGGCTGACCCTTCCCGGAATGGCCATCCACCCGATATCCGGTCAGCCGGTCCCTCCGTGCCCGCGGGTGGGCCACCTTCCTCCCTCCCCGGCTACCCGCCCGGGGTCGGTCTGTTTTTGTTTGGGTGACTGAGGTATTTTTCCGGCCGAGAGGTGGCGTGTCCCAGGTTATTATTGGGTGTTTCGGTTAGGGAGTGGTGCGAAAGGTTCGGACCCACCGCTGATACAGGTGGTGGCGGGTGACGCAGGGGAAATAAACGGGGCCAATTGGAGCCGGCAGATAGAGGGATTAGGAATAGGTACCGTGATAACTACATGATGCTGTCTTCCTGTTCCTGTGAATTGAATCGAAAGTCGAATGCATTTGTTTACACCACCACAGTAATAACCGTTCTGGCTTAAACTCCCGAGTGTCTGACCCACGTAGTCGAGCTATTAGTCGAGCTTGTCGTGTAATAATTGTTTCGTGTCCTGTTTCAGAGTTCAAGTTTGTCTTCTACTCCGCGAGCACGGTGGCGGCTGCAAGCCTGGCGGCGGCCGTCCAGGGCCTGCTGCCGGCCAGCCGGGAAGGCGCCATGAACGGCATCTTCAGCCAACTACACCGCATCACCGCCGTCGAAACGGTAAGTTTTTTTTTTTGCGAATTCCGGGCGCATCCAGCCACCCAGCTGTTAACCGCCCCAGCATTTACAGTCCCCTCCCCCAAGCTTGTTCGGTCCCCCGGCCAGTTGTGTGCCCCCCGGGCAGTCAGCTGTTTGACAGACTCCCCCGTCATCCCCTCCCCCTCCCCTGTCCCCTGCCGCCGCGGGCTCCCTCTCGACGGGAGCGTTTCCCATGTCGGCCGGTCGTCGGGGTTCTGTTGACTCTGCCATCGTCGCCGCCGATGTTGGCGTATGTCGCCGCCGACGCCGTCAGCTGATCCGTCTGACTGAGCTGTCGGCGGTCTAGACGGGCGGCCGCAGACGCGACAGGAGGTATCGATCGGTCGGCTCGGCAGAGGGCAGCGACCGCCCACACTCTACCTGCCCGCTACCTGTGCAGGAAATGTAGGCGTGACTGTCTGGGTCGCGACAGAGCTGCCAGTTTACGGGTCCGATTACATCCGGTGGTATCGGCAACAGGTGCTGTATAGAGTGGCCAGTTTAGTGTGGCCCAGACGGCGAAGAATGCGGTACTATCAGATATGACGGGCTCAGCGGGTGTTTTCATGGAAGTTCGACGGCTTTATCTGTATGCTTGGTATAACAGCAGCTGATAAATGAAGTGGTGGCCTTTCATATTGCAAACGTTGTTCACTGATACCTGCCTCCAGGTATTTATTTAGGCCTATGTATCACAATTTATTTTTACTTAGGTTTTTTGTCTCCGCTGAGAGTTGTAGCGTTCTGCCGAGCGGCGCGTGGCTCGGTGACCTGCAGGGGTGCTGCCCGCCCCGGTACCGTGGACCGTGGTGTCGGTGGTGCTGTTGGTGCTGTCGACACGGCCATCTGGTGTCGCCGAGGTCACCAGACAGGGGGCTGCAGCGCGGCACTTGTGAAAGGCCGCCTGTCGGTCGGGCGGCAGCCGTGCGCTGCCGGAGCCGCGACTGTCGCACCCGGCGACTCGGTCTGTCGTACTCGACGACTGGGGGCTGCAACTCGTTCAGCAGTCTGAGTGCTGCCACTGCGGCTGATTCAGCACGTGGCAGCGAGTGGTTCGGCTGAACTGCTGGCTTTCGCTCGACAGACCTGTCATTCGCTCAGCAGACCTGCCATTCGTTCAGCAGAACTGTCATTCGTTCAGCAGAACTGTCATTTTATCGAGAGACCTGACACCCCCTCAGCAGACCTGCCATTCGTTCAGCAGTACTGCCATCCGCTCAGCAGAACTGTCATTCGCTCAGAAAACCTGTCCTTTGCTGAGCAGAACTGCTGACAGGCTCTCGGCACTCAGCAGTCAGCAGTGGGACCACTGTTTTGCTCAGCAGCCACCATGGTGACTCATTAGTTGGACTGCAATCGCTCAATAAGTGACCTCACCTCATCAGAACAGTTCCACTCGCCCACGTGTACCTTGTCACAGATCGTCTCATTGGGGGAGGGGAGGTGTCATTCCTCAGCCATGTCGTTCACCAGCCGCCTGTCATGTCCTGGCCAACGTGACACCGGCCGCGTGCTAGTGGCGAGAAAGGCTAACCTCCAGTCGACTCTGATATATGTGTTACGGGCCAAGTGCGAAGGCTAGTCCGTTTGCGAACGGACTAGTCCATTCGCGAATGGACTAGGCCGTTTGCGAATGGCGGTCCGTTTGCAAACGGACTAGTCCGTTTGCGAATGGCCGGCCATTCGCGAATGGCCTAGGCCGTTTGCGAACGGACGGGTTTGTGGCGTTGCACTTAGCCGCCGGAAGCATGGATCCTCGGATTGGGGTACGATTCCGAATGAATGGGGGACCGCTGGTCGATGCAGGGGCGTCGCCGACGGGGGGGGGGGGTCGGAGGGGTCCGGACCCCCCCAGGTCGGAGGGGTCCGGACCCCCCACACACATTCTTGAAAATATGCCGGTCCGACGCCCCCCCCCCCCCTCCCCCCACACACACACTTTTGGCCACGAAAATCGATCAAGAATAAAATAAAATATTTTAAAAACGATTTTGGTGCATTCTCAAAATAAGATTGTCTAAATCCGAGGAGTTTTCAGTATTTGGTGGGGATTACTTTGACTGACCGTCCGACCAGATCCCCTAGTCGAAAATCCGTGGCGACGCCACTGCGTCTATATGTTTAGTTTGTTCTCCGGAGCAGATCTGCGAGCTGGCGCAACTCTGGGTTAAGGTCTCACTCTCCACACACCTGGTCCATTCGGGATGCGACTTTCCGCTGAACCCTGCACAAGCGGAAATTATAGCAACGTGTTGCCGCTGGCCAGGCTTCGGCCACCGATCTGGATCTGGGGGAGGTCAAATATCCCCGTGACCTTCGAACAGCGGAGAGTCGCGTGGTGTGCGGAGACCATTAGTACCGTGCTCCGGGCTCCCCGCTGATGACCCGACCTGACCTTGGTCGAGTTTGTGGCGCTCGATTCATTCTGCTCTGGTGTGGTGTACCGGGACGGTGCGGCTTGTGTGTGGTGAGTGCGGTGCGGTGAGTGTTCGAAGAACTGTTGTGTTGCATTGCATTTAACCCGCGCCCCGTTGGGCTCTGCCGAGCAACGCGCCCTGTTGGGGGGGGGGGGGGCATTTTGCCCCCCCCTAAGATCTCGAGAACCACGCAACCTAGCAACAAGCGGCAAACGGTGTTGGATAGCCCTATCAGGGAACTACCTTGTGATCCAATTTTATCGACCTAGGTCAAACCGATGACGTCACAGGTCAGGTCAAAGGTCCAATTTTCAACGTTTACAGGCATTTCAAGAAATGCGTTGTAAAATCGAGTAAAATGCATTTCATTGAAAATCATCGGTGTAGAAATGTTCTTCAAACACATATTTTGCTATTTGAGGTCACTGATACCAGGTCAGGTCACAGAGGTCAGGTCACGGAGGGGCCACAATATGAAAGTGTCGTGTGATACATGTTTTATGGTCCATTTTACATGACAAATGCGATTATGTGGGTCAGGCAGCCTTTGGGGCCAGCTTAGGTCACGTTTTGGTCAAGGTCAGGTCAAGGTCAGGTCAAGGTCAGGTCAAATTAGGTCAAATTTCAAAGTTAATATTTTTGCACAAAATTGAAATGGGTATCGAATCGATGCAGCTCGTCACGGGGAGTTCAATGTTGGTCTTTGTTTTGCCGTACGTGGTCTAGAATCGCTAACAATTGAGTTCAAAAATTTGACGTCATCATTTTTGAACAGTTTTTTCGCTATAACTTGGCCAAAAAACGAGATATCGATCTGAAATTTGGTATGTATATAGAAGAGCGCAGGGACTATCACATATATTCCGTTTTTTTCGAAATTCGGAAAAAGTTTTGATTTTTTATAGTTTTTCTAAAAAAATCAATTTTTTGAATTTTTTGGGGTCAAAAACCCAAAATTTTGAAAATCCTAGACAGCAGTTTTGTAGCACCGCTTTGTGTCTACTAGACCAAATAAAGAACTTTGAAATTGCTTGATAACTGTAGATTTGGTGAGCGTTTCAAGATTGCATGTTTTTTGCTCATTTTTGCTCGAACATGACCTCAGTTTGACCTCAATAACTCCTGACCTAAGGTGACCTAAGACTTGAAATTTGGTGTGAAGGTGTCAAATTGATGCCCGGGAAGGTACTAAAAAGTTGGCGGCGCTGCGCGCCGCCGTTTTCTTGCTATTCAGGAAAAATCACAGGGGGGCCAAAATGCCCCCCCCCCAACGGGGCGAGGGTTAACAATACGCGCACTGCAGGGGGGGGGGGAGGTTGCTTTCAACCTCCCTGTGGTTTTTCACAGATCACGAGAAAACGGCGGCGCGCAGCAAAGCCAATTTTTGTATACCTTTTATCCCATATTCTGCACACATTGTGTGAAAATGCTGACTCCAGATGACCTCTTGCTGGATATTTCGCACTTGGCCTGACTTCGCACATGGACTGGGAGCATAAACGCCCGTCCATTCGCAAACGGCCTAGGCCAACTGCAATAACGCACATGGACTAGTCCATTCGCGAATGGCCTAGTCCAAGTGCGATAACGCACTTGGACTAGTCCATTCGCGAATGGACTAGCCTTCGCACTTGGCCCGCAACATATGTATCAGCACCGGATGTCGCCTTATTAAACAATCGACCAATATGCAAACATGCTGCTCTGGTTGCGTCAGGGAACATCTGGCTGGCTGCGGTGCGGCATGTGGCATACAGAAGTGTGGGCAGCTTGAGGGCTGAGGCATGATGACACTGTCTGTGAGACTATCGGCTCCCGGAGTCAGTCTTGAGGCATCAATCCAATGACTAACCTATTGACGGGTCGGGAGTCTGCCCCATCTCTCCGCCCGTCAGTCTGTGGGAGCCCCCACCCGCGCGGTCTGTATGGGGTTGATCTCCATCCTTGCTGCTGCGCTGGCGAGCCGCCCGCCGGCGACCCTGGACCGCCGCCGAGAAGGAGGTAGTCGGCGGGCGGGCGCTGCGACGACGACCTTCAGTTGAGCGTTCACCCTGGCTGGCGGGCAGACGGCGGTCGGGCCGGCCCGTGCCTCTCTGCTGCCCCTCCCCGGCGTTCCCACGGTCGGCCCAGAGCGGACCGGCGCCCGCAGTAAATTGATAATGGTGTCGCTTTTATATCGCTGTCGGTCTTATTTTTAGCAGTGGGTAGTAGGACAGGTCCCGGGATTCGTCAGGATGGGGAACACAAAGTGTATCTCTGGCCCGCCGAGAGATAGGGCCTTGGCCGAGAGTACAACATGAAGAAGGTACACATTCTGTTCCTCTGGACGGGCCTGCGAATCCTCCTTGCTCCCGAGCCATGGTCCATGTATCCGATCGGGACAGTTGTACCCCTCAGGTCAGCAGTCGGCACCTCAGACCAGGCCTGATGCACCCTTTGTACCCCTTTGAACGGTCTGACTACTTGTTATGCACTCTACACTTATACATTCAGAACATGTTACACAGTTTGGGCCTCTAGCCGCGTCTGAGGACTCCCTTTGCACCCGATTCACCGCCTGGATCTTTAGCTCGGGCCGGTCCGTCTGAGCGTACCCATCTCGGTCGCCATCACACCCTTCTGACCAGCCATGAAGGTCACATCCCTCCCCGCCCCCGCCCCCGCCCCTGCCCCTCCGTCGCAGCAGCGGTCCGCCAGCTCCGGTCGCTGTGGAGGCTTTGATCTCGAGTCGATGCTGAGTCTGACTATCAGCAGCTGACTCCATCGATTCAGGGTCACTGAGTCATCGGTGCTGGCGCAGGAACTGGGCTGGTCCTCGGACGGGTACACAGAGACATCTAGTGACGGTGGGGTAAACTACTGGCCAGGCGCGCGGTCAAGGTCTGGGATGGGTAATGGAAGGGGTTGGGCTGGTCAGAACGGCTGTTGATAGGTTATTTGCGTCCATCAATTGTTGTTTGGCGTGGGGTGCTGCTATTGCGACTGGCGTTTGTAGCACTAATGACTGCCTTTTATGAACCTAATGCTCAGTCGTCATTTGTTGTAACCATATGTAGAGTGTAGACCTCTGTAGACCTCGGCATACAGAGGTCTGTGTTGTTAAGTTCACTCGGCTTCCCTAAACCCTCCACTCCACTGACGATATCTCCCGCCTTCTCTCCCAGGAGCTGATACGGAACTGCACCTACCAGATCGAGGAGATGTGCCGACTGTTCGCTGAGGAGCAGGCTAACCGTGATGCCCTCGCGGCCTCCGGCGCCACAGCCACCGACGAGACCAAGTCCAGCAAAGCCGAGACGCCGACAGACGTGCGCGAGGTGCACTTCTGACGGCCGCCGTCACCGGCGGGGCGGCGTCGGGCCCGACGACCCGCCGCTCCCGCCCCCTCCTTCGTCGAATAGTCATCTCTTGCAAAGCGGTGTAGATACGTTGTTTTTCTGAACGTTGTTTGGTGGCTCCGATATCGGGGTTTGCTGGTAAGGACCAGTCCGCATTAAATGGAATTAGATGATAGACGCCCAATCCCTCGTCGGCGACCGAATCCCCGCATGCCGAAGGCGCCGCAATACACGCCTCAGTGAGTTGAAAAAGGGCTCAGGAACCGTGGAGCGCACTGCTGGGATTGCGGCTCCTCAGCCAAGAGTCAACTGGTCACCGGCGCTAGAGTGTCCTGCCGAAGCCACGGGCGCTGGTCGGCCCCTCATATCAAGCGTCGGGTCAATGCTGCAATACCGGGTTGTCTTCGAAGTGCCTTCCAGCCAGGTGGCCCGTTGAGGGTCTGTGTGCCATACTGGAGACGTAGGGGAGTGAGTGAGTGAGATGAGTGACTGAGAGAGCCGATGAGTGAGTGAGTCAGCGTGTGGGTTAGTAACTGGGAAAGCAAGCGACTGGGTGAATGAGTGAGTGAGTGAGTGAGTCAATGAGTAAGTTAATGAGTGAGCGAGGCCCGTACTGGACGGTGAGTCGGACCCGGGACCACTGCCAGCTGCCACTGCCGAGGTCCGGCCAGCTCACTCGGCTGAGCCCACCAACTTCTGTGAGCTGAGCCAGGGAGACAGACCTTCAAACCTGCTCCCAACACTACAATGCATATAGCTGAGAATTCGGCGCGTGTGGCGTGTGCTTAGTTTTGAATGCCGAAAACTTTGTGATACGATTTGTGTGCCATTCTGTTTGAGGCGCTACTTGAGTAGTGAGGACAATGATTTTAGAAGTGGTTTGTCAGGCGGACGCGCTGCGTCCCAATCGCTATGAAATACAACTGCGAACGTGTGCGTTTGAACCGTTTTGTTTGGTCGAACCAGTGGTTTGATTTGTTTCGCAAGGGCCAATTAATTTTATAGTGAGTGTGTTTACTGTCGTTCATATGTTCCTTCTCTTTGTTTTATTCCTTGAATGAATGACATTTTACGCTTTATATACGCACCTCACAGTTTGTTCAATATATAATTGTTTGTACACGCTGCCTTTATGAGTCTGTGGAAGAATGTGGCGCTTTGGGTACCTCAAACACCGCTCGCTTTTGCATACACCGGACATACCTCTGGGGCCCGATATTGACTTGGATCATCCCGGGCGCTGTGTGCCGCGGGTTCAGCCACGGTTGGGTCCGTGATAGCCATGTTTAATTACACCCGGCTGTTGAGTGCGCCCGATAAATACATTAAGGACTTGGGAGGCTCCGACGCTTAGATCATCAGCTAGGAAGTGGGGCTCTGTCGATAACAGCTTATACAACTTGTAAGGAGTTCGAAAGTTTCACGTCGCCTTCCACTGCTGGCACTACCTTCTTGGTAAACATTCTCTCACCAAAATAAAGCTCCACGCCTCTCTGCATACATATATTGATAAAAGATCAGGACGTATGCTCACACCTCACACGCTGGTGACGAATCTGAACTTTATCTGAGATTCTGATATCGATCGTCACACCGACAGGCTCTGACCCTCCACCCGTAACACACAAACCGCCACGGTGAGCCGAAGGATACCGGCGTATCCAGCTCGAAACCTCATCACGCCCGACCAGACGGATTCTACATAGTCCTCGATCTAGTTCTAGATTGTCGATCTAACTACATAGTATTTACAGGTCGCTGCACCAGGCAGCAGCGACTCAGATCTTTAAGATTCCACACCACTGGCTTTTTACACCTGCCGCTGGACCCTTCGGGGTTCATGGCATGCTACATACAATACCTCCTTCAAGCTGGACCCTAGGCGAGTCCCCAACACCACCCTCCTCTGGTCACTCACAGACCCTCTACACCAGTCGCTGCTAGACCCTCCGGGGTGTTCCCGACAGACCCCCACACCACTGGTGTCGGTCCTTCACGGGGCATCCTGTACCACAGGCAGTTGGCTGAGGAAGGTGGTAATGAAGGGAATGAACTCCTCGCTGCGAATCAGGCTCTTCAGCAGCGGGGCGGCGTCACTGACATCCGTGCCGGCCTTCTTGAGCAGGTTGACGGCGCTCTCGATCTCGGTAAAGACCAGCTCCAGGGTCACCGGGCCGTGCGAGTCGTGTAGAGGCACCTGGGCAAAGCAGGGAGTCAGAAATCACGGGTATTAGAGTCATACAAGGACACTTGGGCTGAATCGGGAATAACGCTATGCTAAGAAGCGAACAGGGGCACATAAAACTCTACAGCTATCACAATCACATGTGAAATCACAACTAGGTTGTGTTCAACTGAAATACATGAAGACTGGACAGCTTTATCATACTGACACGATTTCATACTTGCGAGACTTTTGAGTTTGGTGTTGTACGACTACGGTTTGTTACGTTGTGAGGTATTTATCAATCCATAGATGTTGAATGCGCAGCTGACTCGCGGATCGTAGCGCCCCCTCACAGCCCCACGAACCCCGGATGGTGCCGCCCCATAGCGCCACCTCGCCCACTGGCACAGGAAAGGAATTCGAGTGACTTCCCTTATCTCATCGTCCACAAACATGAGTATGGCGCGCTGCACCCAGTGGCGCTCCCCCCACCCAGTCACGCCCCCTCACCCGGTGTCGGCACCACTGCCACAGCTGCGAGCGCGATATCTCGGCGGTCGCCGAATCCTCCATCCTGCCGCGATGAACGAACTGCCCTTGGCCGTCCAGCCAGGCGTGGATGAACATCAGGCTGACGCAGACGTTCTCGTGGATGCCGCCAGTGGTGATGTGGCCTTTCGGCACGGCCAGCAGTTGTGACAGGTCCGGCGCTACCTCAGGGCCCGGGTGTACCACCTCCCACAGCTGGGGGCGGGAGAGGGCGGCGTCAGGCGAGAGTGTGAAACAACGAACATATAATCTGATAGAAATC
This sequence comes from Amphibalanus amphitrite, assembly GCF_019059575.1. Taxonomy (NCBI): domain Eukaryota; kingdom Metazoa; phylum Arthropoda; class Thecostraca; order Balanomorpha; family Balanidae; genus Amphibalanus; species Amphibalanus amphitrite. The sequence continues at coordinate 123,999 of NW_024882483.1, read as the reverse complement.
TGGCATTAGCTTATCACGTGATCGGACTCAAAACCAGTTATCAGTGTTAATACTGCAGTTGTATGTCAGTAGGCAGTACCTAACAACCACGAATTACCAGCTTTGAAACAACCATAATGAAATCAATAAAATTCAACGTGATAAAATTCAACACAGACGGCTATTCAAGCGGATGGCTGAAGTAGGCTACAACTCGAAAGTGAACCACAGGCGATCCGTTACCGCAGTTGAACACGAGTCTGACCTGATGTAGCGCAGGGATCATTTTGGGGTCATGGGCCAGGAATCCATCCACTCCCTCCTCGATTTCGGCTCTTTTCGCCAGCACCACTGACGTGATTATGGAGTTTCTGGGGACACGAACCGGGCGAGTGTGAGCCGATCGGCGCCGAAACCGAGACGGCATAAAGTCATGTATACGACGATTGCTTAGGGTATCTGGGGTATTCCATCAAAAAGGTATTCCACTTTGTTAGACTCTTGGTCATTGGTCGATAATTACTAGTCTAGTCAGCGTTCGATGACTGATCAGTAGTTGAGAGTCTCGCTGGCCAGTGCATTGTCTTCAGTCCCCATCGCCCGCCACCACTCTAACCTGAGCTCGATGTCCTCTGGCAGCACCTGGGGCGCCATGCCGGCCGTCACGAGCGCCTTCCTGCGCCGGCCCACGGACAGCGCGTGCCGCAGGTAGGCGGTCAGGAACGGCGCAGCCATGGTGATGTTGGTCCCCCGGTCAGGCAGGACAAACTCCGGTCGGCGCGCTGCAGAACGAAAACAGATCAAAGAGTGATGGGAGCCGCACGGTTTGTTTGTTTTGCAAGCTTGGGTCCTCCCGGTCTAATGAGGCCGTTTCGGAGCTAGGAGGATAATTGGCATTAAGCGGAAACATTTGGTTAAGGCAACCACCCTGGTGCGTCGCCAGGGCTGAGCCCGTCACGAAAGGCATGTCACCCAGCCCCGCTAACAGTCACCGCACGCGAGCATGCTCAAGAGGAGCTACTCACGTTGGATAAAGGTGACCGGCTAGCACAGTTAATGGGTTTAGAGGTGTAGGGGAGGGGAGGGGAGGCCGAAGGGGTGAGGATTTGACTGTTCTGAGAGTGGAACAGAGGGATCGAAGGCAGCACGGTGTCCCCAAATAAGACGACCTGATTTACTTGCTAGATTTGTAGTGCAAGGTCCATTAAATTAGTCAGTGCTAAAACTGAGTGCATAAATTACGTACCCATCTCATGCTTGGCAGCTTGATGCCTCAGTAGTTATTCATACACCATACATGAACCAATATTGACCGCTCACTTATATCAATCAAAAACACTCAGTGACGAAGATAAATAGCCTCCTGCCTTGCCCAGATATTGACGTGCAGTCATACGTACAGAATTTGCTGATGAACGATGCGGCGTAGTCCCACATGCCACAGTTGAGGCCCAGCGAGTGTTCCCGCAGTTCGTACAGCATGTCCTCGATCTCACACGCCGCCAGGACGTTCTCAATCATCAGAACGGCGCGGATCGTCCCTGGAAGTCAGACGTAGTTCGGGCTGACGACATGCGAAACCAATCGCAAGAAGCTTCAACATCAGTGGTTTCTGAGGCAAGCACAGACTAAAGGGTCAACAGTACTTCTGAAGCCTGCTAATGGTACGCTTTTTGAGTGATTGATCGATGTTAACTGATCCAGTTTCTATACTTCCTTTAATTTCAAGAACGATGTTTTTCGGGCAAAACGTTTCATTGCATTTTTACTGGCATGAAAACGAGCCTGAAAGGGTTGAAGAATATTCCAAACTTCCTTCTCCGACTTCACTCCCGTACCTCTGTCCATCTGCAGCCTGTCCTCGGTCCAGCAGAAGATGCTGTTCCACAGTCGTGCCTCCAGCACCGCCTCCAGTTTGGGCAGGTAGAGGGCGGGTCCGCGTCCGGCCGCCGCCAGCTTTCGGCCGCAGTGGAACAGCAGCAGGCTGCCGGGACGGGGAGGGAGACGGGGTCATGACCAGGGCGGGGAACAGGCTGGATAAGCACACAGACGGTCACATGAAGTTCCGACCGTTGGGTGTGGGCTCGAGGCGCACACAGGTCGACAATATCTCGGTCTCGCCTCATATGCCTTTCCAGCAGGCCTCGGAAAGCCAGAAGTCGTTTACCGCAACAGACCAGTTATTTGTTTGACAGACCTCGACAGACCAGACGCCGTCTGTCTCAGCTCACTAGTGACCGCCTACATCGGCAGCCCGCCTCTCTGACATCCAGCGCACACGACTCTACCTCACTTACCAGCAGACTGTCAGCTCACCAGCCATTATCGGCTACCAGTGGCTGTTCGACCGCCGGTGGCCCGCACCACTCACCAATAGTCAGTCAGCGCTCCGGGCATCGGCCGGCCGCCGATCAGCACGTTATACTCGGTCATATTCCAGGCCCGTGGCCGCAGCATCAGCACGGGCGCCTGCTCCAGCGGAGGCATCTCCATGTCTCCAGTGGATGCCAGCATCACGTGGTGCCAGCCGAGCAGCTGGTTCCGCCACGTGGGGCAGTGGCCGTCATCAAAGTCTACCTGACGGGTTATAAGGTTTGACGTCATCGATCCAGTTCGTTTTATGTACATGTGATGAAAATATATCTGGAAGGGCTTTGGCCTGGGACATTCTGCAGATAAGCATGCATCCCTCTTTTCGTAACAGGCAATGCCTGATGAAACATGAACCCTGTATGTACGTTATATGTGGTAAGTGATGACCCTGCACGCCATTAAAACCGACAATCAGGCACAAGCAACGTTCGCGATGCAGCCCGAGACACATTTTAACCCCTTAGCCCTCGTCGATTTGTGACGCATCATCATCACCTGAACTCCTGAGGCGGTCGAGTTGAGCGCGGCAGTCAGCTGAGTCATATCGGACGGAGTGACATCACCGAGGTCGATCCGCCTGTCTTTCAGCCCGTCCGGTAGAGGCGCCACCGTCCAGTCGCCGTCCGTCCGGGCCGATTGAGAGGACACCATGGGCAGTTCGCCACTGGTGTTGAGCGCCAGCTGGCGCCGACATCGCTCGTCGTACAGCTGCCCGACACGACCGGTGTTGATACATTCAGTAACACAGAGGCATAGGTGGAGAGATGGACGGGATACAGCTTGAAGAGAGACAGGGACACGGTCGGATGATGTTAGAACGCCTGTATCCACAATGGTACGATGGTGCTTCTGCTTATGAACAACACCGAAAATCCAGTGACCTGGTAGCTGCCAAGCTCTCACTTCCTGATTGCTAACACACATAACAAGCTGTCTCGTATCTACTGTCTACACTTATCCATCACTTACACAGTGACCCCAAAGTAACCATTGATCTTATGATCAGACGCCGTCAGGGAGGTTAACATATGGGACAAGACAAGTTACGAGAGGCTGGGTGCAGCGTGCGATAAGAGCTCCCGTAGGTCGCTCACCGTCTGAATATCATTTCTGAACCGCGTGTAGCAGTCCAAGAGGAAGGCAATGGCGTCCGCGGTGAACACCGCCGCGTGCTGCTCCTCCAGTCCGCTAGGCGGCGCTGCGATCTCGACTTCACTCGCGGCGGGCATTGCGCAGTGTGAAGGGGCTGCACGGACGGAAACGGTTAATAAGGGTGCAGTTCAACAGGTCAACTCTACACTGCAGTTACAAACAGTGCAAACAACACGTTTAAAGCATGCAATCTTACATTGAAATGAATGGACTTGGACTAAAATTTCACCGCCAGCCTAAGGCATGCCGTTTTATTCCAAAACTGATTGACGACTGACGTCGTGTTTACCTATAATGCCCTGTTCCAGAGTGTAATTGTGTGTGAATACTGAGTACCGAGTAATAATCCCGTTAATCAGCATGCTCGTATCGTCATCAACTGGGCTGTTGTTGAGCGCTCAATGCGGATATCTTCTCTTGTTGCGATGGGTCACCAACAGTTTTTCGGCAATAACAGAAATTCGAAACGATCGCGCTACGGCAGGGACTGTGAAGAAGCGTACCTTGAATGGGGACATGCATATAGGCAAACTATAAGCAAGATGAAGAAGCATCGTCATACTTTACACTTTTGTCCTCTGAAGGAGACTTCAGAAAAGATCACTGACCCTATGTCAAATCTGACGAAAAGTTCGAAAGGTACTTATCGATTGAGTGCAGAGGAGTTATCGATTTTTTTTTCTCACGATATTGCAGCCATAAGAATTACTTAACGCGCTAAGGACCCCTTTATTAACCACGTCAAATATAAAAAAGATACCAGTTGGTGACTTCAATTATGACACGGCTTTTGATCTGACAAAAGAAAGACCTTAATACTCCCCATCGAATTTGACATTAAAAGCCCGTTCATCCCATGTCGCGGCGCGGCTTAGGAGCCGAGTGAGCATTGGTATAAAGTAAACATCTCCAGTCACTTGTCCTTCGAGTGTCACTGCCACGGCTTTAAACAGTTGTCATTATTCAAGCTTAACATCTTTTATCCAACACTAATCCAATCCATGACAAGTACTCGCCTTCTCAGGACGGTGTTAGTTCTCTCCTCCCAGCTCTCCACTCGTCTCGTCCAACAGTGCACAACCACGGTCGGAACGGCACTGAGCGCTGAGCCTGGCCCCTCGGTCGGCCCCTCGTCGGCCGGCCGCTGGCGGCGCTGGCTCCGGTGCGATGGTGAGCGCTGATACACAGTGCCGGCCCGATGTCCGCCCGACAGCTCCGGAGACGGCCCAGCTCCATCGCTCTCCGGGACGCATGCAGATGACCGCTGCTGCGTCCGATGGGATGCGCACAGTGCCTGTGACCTGCGCAGGAGCCGTCCGAAACCGTCGAGGCTGCGCGGTGACATCTCCTACCGGCAAGGACAGGCCCTCGACGCACAGCAGTAAACACTATAAATCAGGCGGTCGGTTAGTCGTCCGGTCACCACTGTCTGCAAAGCAAGGACCCTAACTACGAGCTGCTCAGCGCTCATACTCAGCCATTCAAAAGAGCGAATTTAGATGAAACGTGCAGATTCCGACCCAAGCCATTAGGGGTAAGTTTACCGACAGCATGTCTAATTAGAAAGGGATATTTAACTACTGGATGGGAACTCACCAAGCCAATGTTGTTTTATACCTTAGCTCGCATTTTAAGTACTAGAGCATACGGCCGTTTATTCAAAATCCCGTTTAAATAAGAAATCCGATTAAATCTAAATTCATGTTTGGATGAAGCTTCCTTGAGTTCGGATATAAAACTTAACGACTTTACAAGACATGGAAAATATGTAGCTCAGAGGCATCGATTCCTGCACCGAAAACATTTTTACGAAACTATTCATCGTATCAAATGCCAACTTCCACTGAGTTTCTAACACGAGAAAGAGCTGATGTTCAGGACTTCAAATTCCAGAATCTTCTCTCAGGGAGGGTGAACGGTGGAATCTTCACTGCATCAAAACTGAGCCGTCAGCGCAGCTCAGAGCCTGCAACTTCCTAACCCATGACAGGAATACCACAACGACCATGAGCATATCCTGGGAGTGACCGGACCACCTGTGATATCCTCACCTGTCTTCAGCCCCAACAGGTGGTCACTACTGAGGATAAAGTCAGCTCCGCGGCCACCGCCCGCTCAAAGGCGCTCCGGTCTCGCACGTGGCACATGCCTGAAATCCATCATGTTATGAAACGATAATAGATCACCCACTGTGCACTGAATCAACTACATCCTGTGATAGGGCGAGCCTGACTGCCAGAGATAGGAAGGCGGTCGAGAGTGATCAAATGCGGCGGCTTCCGAGTGACGGGACGGGATCAGAATCGAGCATTTATTTTCATTCCTTTTTGAGGATAGCCAGTGAATGCACATCTGAAAGTATCTAACATGTGATCTTGATATGTTGCATTGCTGAGTGAAAAACGTAAGCTTTGTTTTTCGCCAGCCTTTCGGAAAACATTGACCACTGCAGCTCTGCTGAGGACACCGTGCGTTGTGCGAATTTCGGCCGGATGACCTTTGCTGACCCCTGGGTCATACGGTCAAAGGTGTCGCCGCAACACGCGACTCCACTTTCGGTTTGCCATTGCCGTCCAGCGCCGGCGGTCGGATATTCCCCAGTCGCGCTGTGCTCCGTTTGTTGACAGTCACCCGGCGCTGGTTGCCCATCACGTGCCTGGACTCGAGCGCCTGTCACGTGCGGGAGTCTGTAACGGCGCCAGTCGCCGCCAGGGACCGACCGATGCGCCGACCGGCCGACAGCATACATACATACAACAGCCGGCGAGCCCTGCCCGCAGAACAGGGCCGGCCGACAGCCCCATCCCGAAGACAAGGCATCGGGGCTGATATCGTGGGCAGGCGCCTTATGTAACCCTTCACAGGCCGGCCATCGTATGAAGTCAGGTACGCAATCAGTTATCCAACGCAGGGGCTAGCAGGGCCCATACACGCCTTCCGAACATGCGGTAAAGTCACCGCTTCAGCTCGTCTCGTCACCGCTCGGGCTGATTGAATTGAGACACGTACTGAGACATTCCGTGAGACAAACCCAATCTCCATACTCTGACAGCTGCCACGAGACGCTCGGCCACAAATCTCCAGACGGATCCCCAGCCAGCCGCTCAAAAAGGCACGAGCCTAATCCACGGCACTGGCAGCCACCCACAATGTAGCCAAACCGGACTGGTCGGCGGACGAAGGAGAGAGAACGGGGAACACGCCACTGCGGCCGAGTCTCCGCCACATCCGCCACTCTGCGCCGCCGTCTGACATTTGGATAAAAAACCTACACGCGCCAGCTTACATAAATCACCAGACGTCTCGCTAATGCTGGCTGAACGCGACGCCGTTGACGGGTTTTACTTCCAGGCGCGAGGCGGATTTAAACACCAACCAAGATATAAGACGGTATATTTTCCGCAGACGACCAATCAGTCATCTGACACATTCAGCCGGTGTAAACGAGCCACCTGAATGGCAGTTCACTGGCCCTCAGCGATAAGCTTTTGATTTTGACATTCGATGCCGATGGTTCATCATTGGGCTAGAAGCTTCCGCTACCAACCAGAGGACGAGTTTTAGCATATTGGTGACGTCACATTATCTAGCTAGGACCAGTGGTTGACTATTCTGCCAGACAGCCGAGCGGGTATCCTTCAAGGATCCTGCACTTTCTCTCAGCCAGCGCGCACACATCTGTGTAGCGACCGTTACATAAGAGTCCTCCCTAGTTCTGGCAAACGCTTGGCATACACGATAAACAGATGCAACATTGATCAACGACAATACGTATCAAACTTGACCAGCGCGGGGTAAGATAACACAAACAGTCAACGATCAGACATCGTCACACAGACAGCTGATGACCCCCAGAGGTGAACACGATACCTTACGCTACTGCGACACAAGTGACAGTGATAGACCGTCCCTGGTACACCCTCTTCGCAATCGGGTCATGTTACGATTCCTGGTCATTGAACAGCGCTCAGCCTCTAGTTCACAGGCGACTAGCCAGACATTCACAATAAGATACGGGGTAACACGAGTGCGACATACCGATGAACACGAAGAATACTGTCTTTGCGAAAATGTATCCCAGAGGCCACTTATCCAAACATATAGTCATTGTCGTTTTTGGAGGCCAGCCTCAGTCATCACCCAATTATACGCACCGAAAACACAAACAAGTTGATTGTAAATACATACACACCAATGGGTAGCATGGAAATGCATACATTTCGGACACAAAAAGGTCACACTTAAAGAAAGGTCACACTTAAAGTCAGTGTTAAAATGGTTCACACTACGAAAATCACCAAAGATATTCATACAACATTCATGTCAATTAGCTGGCTGTGCGTACCTTTATCTTAATTATGTTCTGATCAATAGCGAATATAAATGGTCACATGTTTTCCACCACAGAGAAACATAACATCACACGTTGTGACACCGGCGGACCCATTCCGAAGGGCATAATGCTCCAGAGTTCAGCCAATCTTCAGTTCCATCACTTTCACCGGCTTGTTATGCGTTAGTACCTGAGAGCTGAGGCAAGCGAGGCTACAGACCTCGGCAGAGGCTACGGACCCCGCCAGCGGCAGAGGCTATGGACCACGGTAGCGGCTGAGACTATGGGCGCGTTCGCAGCCTCCCCGGACGAAGAACATTCTACGTCGTCCGGCCAATCCCGTTCGATAACCGAAGCCAAGCCCCTGCTGACCTCGAACGCCACTGGCCGGACGACGTAGAATCTTCGTCGTCCGGTAGACTCCGAATTCGGGGTATGGACCACGGCAGCGGCAGAGGCTAAGGACCACGGCAGAGGCTACGGACCCTGACAACGGCTAACTGTTGAGCGGGCTAGACATTGGCTCAGCGACTTACTACCTGTTGTGAGCGACACTTCATCGATCAGCACACGCGCGCCGACGGAACCCGAGCCAGACAGTCGTGCGGCAATTAAGTGGGGTAATATCGATATTGACCAGTCGAACCTAGATGAAAACTAACTAAATCTACGGTCGAACAATAATATCCTGCAATCCACGATAAGATGATGGTTTCTTGCAATGCAACCGGGGGTCGCTAACAGGACTTTCATCATTCAGACGGAAAGGTAGCCTGCTACTAATATTCGGCCAAAAAATGCTTAAGTATCTCTACATGACTTAGTAAAATATGGTTGATCAAACAATGCGGAAGTTAAACCATAAAGCAATGCAAAGTTGACATGACACTCCAAACACGAGATCTGCTTTGCTGCCGCCTAGCTTTTCGCAGTGAAGCACTACCTACCCTAAGTTTGATGCACCTAAGTATTTATGCCAAATAAAACAAATATCGCACAGATGGGAAACAAACTAAGCACACGCAAACGTGAAAGAGATGTAACTGTCGAGAGTGAATCGTTTAGCGTAAAAAGAACGTGGATGAGAATAAAGACGAAATCCAAAAGTACATGAGATGATTCGAAGGAAGTAGAAAATTGAAGGTATTGCGAAACTGATGGACGGATGATGATGCCTGTTTGAGTCGACTTTTCTATGTGCGTCACTGGTTTCACTATAGCGATACAGATGAGAGCACTGTTTCACGGTTCATCAGGAGCTAGTCGGTACGATAGAGGTCCAGTGTGCCGGTGGAGGATGGCCGGGGCAGCTGGGTAGGCCTGTCACATCAACCGGGCATCGCTGGTGGCTGGACCACACCACACCACAGCGGCCCATCCCGATCACCGGCGGTCGCCTCTCTTCACAACGCCCCCTCCCCTCTCAGCCATCGAATTCACCACCGGCACTACTCTCCCATCCCCTCCCCACCCTCCACGGCAGCACGACCCCGCACTGGACACTCAGCTGGACGACGACAGACGAGAGACAGTCGAATCTTCCACCACCTCTCAGATGGGCCGTGGACTGTGCAGCCCGGCCACGTCCGAGCCGATGGGTGGCTGATGAGCGGCGCCGGCCGGCCCCCAGTCGGCCAGGCCGCCCGAGAAAGAGACGCGGTGCGTGAGACGATGCGTGATGGAGAAGCCGCCACTGCCCTCTAGCTGCGTCAGAACTATGATCACCTGTCTGGAATGACAGGAGACGGGGCACAGGTCAGTAAATTGCGTGGAATTGAGCGTCACAAACCATTATACATCGCACGGAACACTGCGTCAAAATGCAGGGTATCGCATGGGTTACATTGTCATTGTAGAAAGAGAAACTGATGTAAGGATGGTTTCAACACTGCTAGCAAGCGATGTCAGGCAACGTTTATCGACTGTCTGGCCCAGAGGCGTCCCATGGCTCACCGGTGCAGTGGCGGCACGGCGTCGGCAGTGCGCAGCTGGGCCCGCGTGCTGACCACGTTGTAGCTCTCGCTGCAGTCGCACGCCACCTGAATGTAGCGGTCCGAGTGGCGGTTCTCCACTACCACCACCAGGCCGGCCCAGCCCTTGGTGAGGTAGTAGGCCGTCATCCCCTCGCGGCCCTGTCGGGACACATACAGTCAGCTCATCGCAGACGAACACAGCTCAGCTATTGGTAATACAGCCGCAGCGTGGATAAATGCAGCTACGCGCAGACTGTTGCCAACAGCACACACATACCGAAATACTCATGATTGATAACAGACCACACTATTTCTACACAGTTAGAAAGATGACGACCAAATCGCGTATCGACAGACAACGTAATCCGTCAAAATACGACACAATTTATAGCATCATTTTACAAACAATTGGACCATCACTCGCTCAACCGACACCATTCAATCACGACGACCAATGTAGGTAACAACCGTCGACGTCACCCACCTCGTGTCGCTGTCCCCGCGTCAGTGTCAGCTGTATAATGGTGTCCGCCAGCAGGTGGTTCTCTGGCGGCGCAAGCTGCACGCTGAGGTGGCGACCCGAGTGGAGAGACAGTACGTGCCCGGGGTAGCGCTGCTCGGCTCCGGCCGCCACCGCCGTCTGCCAGTGGTTGAACGCCACACAGACCACCAGGTAGTTACCGGGCTCCAGCATGGCGTGACAGCCGACGAAGCCGCGCACCTGGGGAGAGGGATGGATGTTAGCGACAGGCCTGACAGGGATGACAGACGGCCGACGTAGAGGCAGATTATATACAGGGGGCGGGCAGGGGCGAGACAGGGGAGGCCAACAACAGAATGAGAGAGGCGACCAGGATACAAACCGGATCAGCGACCACCTGATAGACGCTCAGACTATGATCATGAGCGACCGAGTTTCACACAAAACATGAATAGTCCACGACCACTGCTCGGCCAACCATCCCAATCTCACCATCCCACGACAGAGCACCCAGCGCCCTCTCCATTTTCTCACCTGTCGCCGCGAGTGCTGCACCAGTTTCCCTGGACAGAAAGGCGGCCGGTCGGGAGCGTTAAACACCGCCACACACAGGTCCAACTGAAGTCGCACAGCCTTCTCCGAGTTTCTCTGGCCCTGCTGGAACAGTGTGAGCTCCAGCTCCGTGGGTTCGGTAACGGTGAGAAGGTAAGCGCCCAGGTGGCGTGGTGAGCTGAGAGGAGGCAGCAGGCCTGTGAGGCGAACCTCGTGCCAGTCGCGGCGCACCTTACAGATGTCGATACAGTCGAAATAGCTGCCGGACAGACGGGTGGGGACAGGGAAGGGACAGGTCAGACGCGAGAACCGGCTAATAACTCAGCGGCAATCAGATTGGGCGACTGAGAGCACGTATTTATTCAAACATGAAGTGCTGAATGTGCACTGCGTGCAATGAGCAAATTTTAGTGAGCACGTTGACGTTGACAAAATATCCAACGATTTTCCGTGACCTACCCTTAGGAAAAGGCTGGAGTGAATAGTAATACATAAGTTCACTCGTGCAACGCATCATCAATTCCGACTAGTCCAACTTTGGCAAGACTCACGTCAGGAGGTCGTCGTAGCTGATCCAGAACACCCCACCACCATCCCCGCCTCCGCCTGCCGACAGCTGCGCGCGCAGCTCGGGCGTCCAGGCGTCTGAGCCTTCACTCCACTGTCCGCGCCACGAGTAGTGTCCCCAGGGGTTCCGTAATCGCAGCAGTCGGTACCCAGCCGCCTCCCGCACGTCCAGCACGGAGTAGGCATGTCTGTGGACGTAATGGCATCAATCTGAGCCGGAGCTGATTTGGAGGTAAGACTAGGCAGCCAAGCTCGAGAAGATCAGATATTATTTGCAATGGTGAAGAGAAGTTGAGCAATTAACGGTCATTTTGTATGTTTGCAATAGGATGAGACATGCATTAATAGGAGGCACTCAAAACGTGAACATAATTATTCTGCTATCAGAAAGCTATGAGTCCCTACTCCCTAGATTATCGCTGAGCCAAAAGTTAGCAATCCAGGCCACCCCTCTCCAGCCAGCTTCACTCGCCACTCACCGTGGCCGCAGCCCCATCTTCTTAAACTCGGCATCGACCACCTTCATATTGCCGCCGCCACAGGACGCACCCATCAGAAAGCCGGCGGCACGAGAGCTGAGCAGCTGCGCCCAGATGAGCTCCCGGTCCAGCTCCTCCGCTTCACTGGGTACAGAGGATACCTGCGGCACGGACGGGGCAAGGGCGGGTTACGGCTCACCGGTTGGGTATAAACCGGGACACACGACTCACAGGCCGTACACTGACGGTAACTGGTACAGTTGCAAGTTGCACGCATGTATATTTATAAGCTTCGCCTCCAATCAGCTCTAATTTAGAGAAAGCTTGACTTCAACTGAGACTGCTGACTGGAACAAGATAACAAATACCTATTCAAAGATAATACCACGTAAGATCTCGATAAGAGAGGATTTACGACGTCAGAGCGCTTTCGATCCACACAATGCAATAAAAAAAAAACTTACAGACCACTCGTCTCACCTGAAGAGGGATGCTGTCGCAGGGCGCTCCGGTGAGAGTGGCCAGTCCCTCGATGGCCCGGCCTGAGACTAACGCCTCGTAGCAGCCGTGTACCTTGGCAACAGCCTTCTCAATGAGCGGCACCCACAGCTGGCGGTGCTTCGTCTGTGGAAGGCGGGAGGGAGCCGTGCGTGTTGCATAAGGCACGCGGTATCACGGGTGGAGACACAAGTTTCAGGGATGCGGGAAGGTACTAGGTATACTATGTTTCCCGTTGAGTGTTCGAAGCCTAACAGCGCTACGTTCCGTCGTCTTATTTTTTATAAACATACGACAATTAGCAGCCAAATAATTTTTCCCTTTTAGCTCTTGAGGATAATAAAACGACCACACCATTTACAGCATAACACACTATCCAGCCGTGGACGGTAAATATGGCACTGGGGCTCGATATCAGCGAGCTATTTAGTCCCCCCATCCCCAGTCCCCACCCTCGCAGTCCCCACCCCTGGCAGTATCCATCGTCGGTGTCAGGTCAACGGCCACCGCACCTGAATAATCCAGGTGAGCCGCGCAAAACACCGTCCCACGGCACCCAGGCGACAGGGGGACCCGGGGACCGGCCGCGGTTAATTATTCAGGGCCACGCTCCAGCGGGTACATCGTGAGGCTGACGGTGTCACAGATGGACCGGCCCGGGGCCACAGAGGGCTCCGGTGGCGGACACAGCCCACAGGGTGATAGAGAGCTGCTGTGGCAGTCCTGAGCCCATGGGTGGCATTACAGGCCTGAGGTTATCCGAGTCTACATGGTAACAGAGGCAAATGCAAGCCTTCGGTGATGGGGGCCGCCATGCAAGAAAGGGTATCGTTCGGTGTAAATAGGAAACCACCTTGGAAGTCAGAGTATCGTTTGGTGCAAGCTGGCCGTATTGTGAACCGTATCTAAAGCCGCATGGCTTTAGAAATTGCTACGCGCACGGAATGCGACGAACAATTATGGTGCCTACACAGTACACGGCGACCATTAGTAAAACCGATGGTTCGAGAATCGAGAACCACCGAAAGCCGGCTATATCTATGTAGAGGGTACCTACCTGTGAGTAGACCAGTCGTCCTTTGGCATCACAGGGCAGCAGATCGTCGATCAGCACCGTTTGCCACTGGCCGTCCTTACAAAGTCGCACCTGCCATAGGCGACAATAGTGTGAGTCAGTGGGTCAAACACACGTGGTTGCTGGGTCATAGGAGACAAATTTAGTGAGCAAAGGTCGGGTACACGTGACAATCCTCAACTCTTGCATAAGCGTCTGTACGGAGCGTGCATTCAATGCACGGAATGCATATAAGAACATCAAAAAGAATTAAATATCAGTCTGAATAGCAAGAAGGAAACACACACATGTTACAGCAGCCGCTGTATGCAACACCAACAAAGCGACCATAAAGATCAGTTTGTCACAAAAGTGCATGGTTGGCCTACCAAATAATCATAACCCGGGCGTTGGGCGTGACGGCGACAGCCCGCCTTCATTGTCCAGACGGCCGTGACGCATCGATCGAATGATGACGTCATTTCACAACAATCAAAGGGCGTTCATGAAACGCTAATCAGTACCGGGAACTAACTATGACGTAACTATGTGTCACATAGTGCCAATCCTGCGGAACAGAGGGACGGGGACACAGGATAGGATGCAGCAGGGTGGTTCGGTTAGGATGTTAGTAAGCTGATGCGACGTAGTACAGTCGGGTGCTGCTGATAGGGAGGGGAGCTGACACGACGACATCTTCAACCACGAGTGTGGTGTCGGCTATGGCATTGGGAATACCCGGGAATACCCGGGTCCCGGACTATGTTGTTTATCAAGGCACCTTCCCGTTCAACTCAGCAGTGAGGCCACACAGGGGGCCGTAGCTGTCCACCACTTCAGCCGACATAGGTATTAGGTAGTATGCCAACAATGTTAGAGGTTTTAAGACCTCAATATTATCAAATCAGCGCACTAACCTGATAGACACCCTGCTCGCAGAACTCCTTGGTAACCATCACGTTCTGTACGAGCTCCTCCCGCTCTGCAAGCACCGCCAGCGCGCTGAGCAGCCAGCAGTTGCCCAGGATACCTGGCGGTGGCGGTAAATCGTTATCGTCTGGACACGGTGGCAGGCTGACGGTGGGGATTTACCAGACAGTCTGGTGAATACCGGCTGCGTTCAGTCGGGATAGTTTACATAATTCAGCCGAGTCGAGATCGGTGTTAGGACGACTTGGGTGCACAGCCACGGTGAATCCCCACGACACAGAATTTTAGGAGTCGATACAGGGTTTGCACATGTAGATTTCCTACAGAAATGAGCCGTGTGTGACGCATTCAGGGGCCAGGGTACACACAAATTGCTTTATCAACGCCAACGAGAGAAGAAGCAAAGCAATAACGATTCACGGGCATGTGGCGTTTGCGCGTACCACACAGTACGATATTCTTACAAAATATGCAAGTAGTTATTGGTACCTACTACCTACTGTACAACTGACCAGTGACCCTGTTGTATGTGTGAAGGCCGCAGTAGGTAATGGATACTCACCCTGTTGTATGTGAGACGGCTGCGGTACTCACCCTGTTGTATGTGAGACGGCTGCGGTACTCACCCTGTTGTATGTGAGACGGCTGCGGTAAGTACTGGATACTCGCCCTGTTGTATGTGAGACGGCTGCGATACTCACCCTGTTGTATGTGAGACGGCTGTGGTACTCACCCTGTTGTATGTGAGACGGCTGTGGTACTCACCCTGTTGTATGTGAGACGGCTGTGGTACTCACCCTGTTGTATGTGAGACGGCTGTGGTACTCACCCTGTTGTATGTGAGACGGCTGTGGTACTCACCCTGTTGTATGTGAGACGGCTGCGGTACTCACCCTGTTGTATGTGAGATGGCTGCGGTAAGTACTGGATACTCACCCTGTTGTATGTGAGACGGCTGCGGTAAGTACTGGATACTCACCCTGTTGTGTGTGAGACGGCTGCCAAGTGCCAGCTGCGGTACTCACCCTGTTGTATGTGAGGCGGCTGCGGTACTCACCCTGTTGTATGTGAGGCGGCTGCGGTACTCACCCTGTTGTATGTGAGACGGCTGCGGTCGCCGGAACACAGTCCAGCGCGAGGTAGAGCTGTCGGCCTGGATCTGCCGCGGGCGCAGCCACTGGACGGTGGGACGCTGCTCGGCCGGCGCCGCGCCGCTGTAGTAGAGGCTGCGCGCCGCCGGAGGGAACGAGTCGTCCACGAACGGCTCACCGTCCTGTCGGAGGTCACAGCGGGTCAAAAAGATGGAAATAGGCCGGGTCACGGCAGGCCACTTCGGTGGATACAATGGGTCACCGAAGGCAGGAGATCAAGGATTAGAAGTCATTCGTGACTGACTGGTGGACACCGAGCGGTCACTAGCGATCAGATGAACACGTGCAGGATGGCAGGTTATCCGTATTCAAACAGAGTACAAAGAAACATTGATAGGTCCGGTATAACAAGCCACTTCTGGAGCTCATACGAGGCTAAACAATGCATAAGAGGTTTGGGAGATAGAGCACAAGAGGCGCGGCATTCCGTGGCCAGTAGGATAAAGTGGGTAATCGCCTAGCCCATGGCCTACGTAAGTCGTCGTGAGCGTTGAAGTGCCGGTCATTGCTACCAAGTACCAACACCGCTTCAATTAGATAGTCTGCTTTCAGTGTAGCGAATGCCCACTTAGTTCATGCATGCATCTGATTAGTCACTGCCAAGTAGAGCCCTGACTTGTCGCATTCGGATTATTAGACGCTATAAAGCTGGTACCTACGAATTTTAACGAATCCTTCATGATTGGCATCTAAAAAATAAAAATAAAGAAAAAACAGCTAATATAAAGCACAGCAGTGCGGCCAACACACCAGTCAATCAGAGGACTGTTAATCAACAAGACTATATTCATATGAACGCTTCACTCACCTGAACACAGAAGTCGACGATCCGTTTCCACGTCTGCCGAGCGCCCTGCTCCTCCCATATACGGAGGTCGGACTCCAGCTCGCTCTCACTCCGGTTGGCCAGGACGGCAGCACCGCCATCCGATCTGGTACCTCCCACCCGCGGCGCACCACACATGCCGCAGCGGCTGTCATCCGCCGCGTTCCCGTAGGTGCACGTCGGGCACGCCCAGCTGGCTGATGATGAGGGCACGAGGGGAGGTCCGGTGGCCGGCGGGGGACGGGTGCTGGAGGCTGAGGAGGCGGCGGTCGCGGCAGGGGCGGTGGCAGGAGCAGTGGCAGCGGGGGCGGCTGGGGCGGCGGCTGGCGCGGAGGATGGTCGACTGCGGCAGGCTGCGCACCGTTTCGCTGTGGGTGTGTTCACTAGAGTACACCGCAAACATGTCCAGTCAGCTGGCGGGGGCCGCTCCACCACCGCCGCCGCCGCCGCGCACAGAGCACAGCGCAGCGAGCCGGGAGCGTTGATGTAGGTGCAGCGGGCGCAGCGCCACGAGGCCGGCACCGAGGTAGACTCCGCTGACGGCATCGGCTGGCCGGGCAGGTACTGGAAGTCGGCATCGAGCGTCTGTCTCCCAACAACGGTGTCGGAGCGGCCGCCGGCCAGGTGGCTGGAGAAGCGGTTCAGACCGTCGGAGCCCGAGCCGCCGACGGCCCGCGAGGCCACGAACCGAGCCAGCGCGGCCTGCACGGAGAGCGGCGTCACGTCCGAGACGGGCCGTCGCGCCGCGGGACGGGTCGCTCTGCACGCCTCACACGACTCGGACGATCTGGGATTGTGGAGGGTGCACTGCGCGCACACCCAAACCCGAGTAGGAGATTTGCTGCGGGCGTTTTCTGGTGAGGCAGCGGCAGCACTGCTGCTCAGTGAGCGGCTCAGCTTATTCCGGACTCGGTCGTACAGAGACGAGTTCTGGCGTTTGGGCGACTTTGTCAGGTCACCGGTTACCTCCCCCTCGCCAGCTGGTACCATCGGAGTCAGAAGCTAGCCGCCTCTGTGACAACAGAGGAGGACCCGTACCTCTGTAGTGACCTATTACCACTGACAAAAGGTGAATGATTGATATGCACACAGGCAGGAGACTAAGAGGTTCACTGCTTGGGAGTTTGCACTGTCCAATGTAGAGTTTTCTTTGACTTGTGGCAGCCTATTCAGACAGCAAGCTGCTTGTGTCAATTGCATCTGGGTTCAGTCACAGATTTCAGTGATGGACGATGGTTGGGGAGCAGCCGTCTGCACCTGACTGAGGTGATGCAGGCTTCTGGAGGACTTGGCTGTCGCTACTGCCTGTCACCCTTACACTGATAGAAGATGATACTACAGCTGCTGCGGCAAGCCTCCACAAGACTTTACTGGATAGACTAGAAGCTGTACTGGTCTTCTCCTGTCAATATTGGGCAAGCTTGGATGCCCAAATCAGCTGATCTTGACTTTATTTTCTGTGGACAAATGGATCTATGACACTCATCATGCAGTGTTACAATCAAAGGGTAGTAGGTAACTCAAACTATTGTACCAGTATAACTGGAATCACTACCAAGTACCAATGCATATTTTATGGTAGTTGAGAAACCTACCTACCCCTAGGTATGGTAGGTTAGGTTGGGTTAGGTTAGTTATGGTTGGCTACATTGCAGTTTCAATTGCCTACTATAAAATATAGGTTGAAGGCGATCCCAGCTTTACTGATAAAGAAACTACTCCAGTCTCCAGGGGTTCAAAAGAGTAATTTATTTCGAGAACAAGAGAGAACAGAAAAAATAGCATAAGAGAGATCTGCAAAGCATCCCTGTAGCTCTCATAATGATCCAAATAACTGAAATTCGCAGAAAACCGAATGGTGGCTAATCGCACACTTGCACTCCTCACCTACCTAGCCTTAGCCTATATCCTGGCACTGTAAAGGTGAGGGAAAATATGAGTACCTACCACAGAACCCGGCCAATAGATATGTAAAATTTAGGCTGTACAACTCTGGTAAAATTAGAAAAGGGATAGGCCCGGGCAGCGCTTATCGAACAGCACTGCGGATCCGAAGGTTGGGACTTTAATTGTGAAAAACCGCCCGCCCGCCGCAAAACGCAAACACCGCAAAACGCGCAAAACGCACGCCGAAAGCGCCAACGCAAACTTCGCAAAAAAACAATCGCACGCCCGCCGAAAACCGCAGAAAAAACGCACAAAATGCCGCAAAAAAAACGCGCGTCCGCCGCAAAACACAAACACCGCAAAAACGCAAACACCGCCGCCGCAAAAAAACGCCCGCATCGCCCGCCGCCGACCGCGAAACGCCGCAAAAAACGGCCGCACGCCGCGAACCGCAAAACGCCGCAAAAACGGCCGCCCGCCGCAAACCACTAAACGCCGCAAAAAACGACCGCCCGCCGCTAACCGCAAATAACGGCCGGCCGCCGGCAACCGCAAAACGCCGTGAAAAACGGCCGCCCACCGCAAACCACAAAACGCCGCAAAAAACGGCCGCCCGCCGCAAACCGCAAAACGCCGCAAAAAACGGTCGCCCGCCGCAAACCGCCGCTAAAACGGCCGCCCGCCGCCAAACGCAAACAGCAAAAACACCCGCATCGCCCGCCCGCCCGCCGCCAAACACAAAAACCACAAAAAACGCAAACACTGCCGCAAAAAACGCCCGCAACGCACGCACGCCCGCCGCCAACCGCAAAACGCCGCAAAAAACGACCTCCCGCCGCCAAACGCAACCACCGCCAAAAACGCAAAAACGGCCGCCCGCCGTCAAACGCAAACACCGAAAAAAACGCAAACACCGCCGCAAAAAAACGCCCGCCGTAGGCAAAACGCAAACACTGACGCATTAAGACAAATATGGCGCCATGCGGCAAATGTGGTGCATTCATATCTGCCGTTTAAGCAGCCATCCCTTAATTACAGCGCATCATAATCGTCCAATGTTCGACAAGGTTACGCACATTCTGCGCTTTGCGGCAAAAATGGCGCTTTGAGACAAACGTGGCGCACTGCAACAAACATGGCGCATTCGTTCATGTCGCTTAACAATTCATCCACCCACCAAATTCTAGCCCAATCGGACTTCAACTTACAAAGTTATGTACATTTGAACATTTCACTATAAAATATCTCCGCAACGGAGGTGCCCAGATTTGCACGTGTGCCACGTGACCACTGGTGGTGCAAGCAGGACTTGTCCCCTCACTGATTGCACCATTTCAGTGTTCCTGGCTTGTGCTGTTTTCGTGCTATAAGGCCACAAGTCGGCAAACACACGATAATCTGGGAGGTACGCGACTCAAACACGTGGCCACGTGGCACGTGCCGGACCTTTGATAGCTTCACCGTTCACACCACGTGATGACCCATCGACGTGGCCATCAGCATATAAAAGATGACCCCGGCCGGTGTCACCGTCCCTGAACAGTGGACGGCTGAAGTCGAAAAATGGGAAAATTTAGGGAAATTTCACCTTTCGAATATATAATTTCCCCAGAATTTCGAATTTTTCATTTTACAAAAAATCCGAGATAGCAGTTTTTTAGCCCCCTTCATTCTGTGCCTATACCCGTTTTCAGATCGACCCTATCATAAAAACAGACGGCCTGACGGCTATTTCCCCCATTCCTTGCATTTCACAATGCTAATATATTTAAGCACCAAAATTGATCCCGTGCCACGGCACGTGCAATAGCACGTGCGCCACGTTACCACTAGTGCGACAAGCTGGACTCATCTGCTCACCGGCTGCGTTGATTTGGTGTCGGTAGGTGGAGTGGTTTCCACGCCATAGGACCCCAAGTTGGCCAATGTCGGATTTTCCCGGAGGTTACCCCATCAAACACGTTTGCACGTGGCACGTGCTTTTCAATCGCCCCATATCTGACCCATACCATGTGGTAGCCGACACCCCGGTGCACAACATATTGAAACTTTTTCAAAATCTAACGTGGAAATTTTTTGCAAAATCGATTTGAAAATAATTTTTCGAATTCGCCATAGGCTCAACATGGGGTAACTGTTTGTGACGATTACCCGAAATTTTGTCAATTATATTTTAAATAATTACCACCGTCAGTTGGGGTGCCAGCCCGAGATCCGACCCTAAAAATATCAGCAAATATAATTGACGAAATTTTTCGCAAATCAAATTTCCAATTTTCCCCCATGTTAACCCTATGGGAAAATGCACGTGCCGATTACCCCAAAACGGGTTAATTATATTTCAAGCGACCGATGCCAGCCGGTAGCTCCCCGATACGGGACCAAACGCTGAAAATGGCAAGCAATTCTACCGTGCCGTTTTCGCGGGGATCAAAATGTCCCAATTTCCGGCAGAAACGCAAATGTCCCCCTAGAGAGGTAGCTCAGGTTGGGATTTTCAATAGAAAATCACAATTCTAAAGAATAGTGATTGTTCTTAATTGAAAAGTCCCAACCTTCGGATACCATCAAGGACAGAAACAGTACCTGCAGCACTGAGCGCTGCTTTGAATCGTCTTGACTGTTTCACTTTCTTTAACAAGCTTTCTGGTGGCTATTTAATGTTTCCAATGGTTAAACGATTCTAAATGATGTCAAAATAGAAGAACCACCATGTTGAACACAGAAATATTTCTCAAAACATCACATACACATACGAGATAAATAACAAAGGTGAATCAGCTGCAGCGAGCTTCTGTTCACTAATTTTGTCTACAACTGAAAGTAAGAAAGAAATCACCAATTGATTTGTCTATATTACTCAAAATTCTGGTTGTCATGGAAATAGTGCTTACATTGACAGGATAGATCCACGATGAACAGGTGGTTTTTGTTTCTCATAGATTTCTAGCATGCGTTCGGCACCCAGAAAATGAGGGATAATTATCCGGGGTTAGTGGTAATTATTTGGCTTGATCATTTGCTATTATTGCAGGGTCTATCAATGCAATAAGTAAAATTTTAAGATTGCTTTTGCCTCACTAATGGCTCTTTTACACGTTGTCTTGTCTGTTGTACACGGTGTCAGCCGTCAGGTCACCGAGGGGTCCGATGATCCCGGAAAGTTATCCCTGATTATCAAGATGTCGAACGCACCCGTAGGCATTTTTCAATGTACTTTCCATGTACTTTCCATGAATGAAAGGTGCTTTCACCTTTTAAAGGTGATTATTTTTTGTAAATCCTTTTTTATTAATTTCATTTAATATCCAGAGCTATGCATCACCGAACTATGCATTTGGTGCGTCCCGATTTATTTTCGGCTCTCAAATCTCAAACTTCATTGGGGAATTCAATGGGAATTCCCTATTTCACTGGGTCGATTCCAGGGGTGAGCCTTGGGGTGAGCTATTGTGCGGGGCCGCGGGCAGGGAGGAACCAGCCAGTAGCGGCGGAACATCTTCAATCAAGGGGGCACCACCGAATTTTGGTCTCATTCCTTCGATGCAACGCCTATAGGGCTAATGTTAAAATGGCGAAATCAAGGGGGCACGCCGCACGGTGCTCCCCCCCCCCCCGTGCCGCCGCTTATGGAACCAGCGGAAGTGTTCGGTGGGTTGAAGCGGACGAGCCCATGTCATGAACCCAGAACAAACCTGTCGATCTTTATATCAGGGGGTCGGGGGGGAGGTTGGCTGGTCCGCTCGCCGTTTCGCCCCTTTACCCTTAATTGTCTATTGAGTGACAGCCTCGCGGAGCAAACGATCAGGTGCAACGTCACGAGAAGACTCAGAGACTAGGACTTCAAAATAAAGTAGGTAACTACAATCGGTTTCCTCTCTTCACGGGGAGCATGCTCGTAGTTTTTTTTTCGCGAAACTCTAGCTCGATCAGGGGCCATACGGCAGGGATGGGGTCAGACCGATCCCCCCATGCGTAGGAATAGGTTTGTCACCAATAAACACATTTCAGCTCCTGCTCCTGCAGAATATCGGAACCATGCTTGACCTCAATACCAGTGCCCCATTGCCAAGGCCACAGCGTTAAACCGTGCTGCGACGTCGGGTCAATAGCCGAAGGCGATTTAGGTCACCGGGCGGGTGCGTCCGGCGACGATGTCCCACTTTCTGTTGTCCAGGCGGTCCACCCCAACGGTACGACTGCAGACACTAAGCACTAAAAGTAGGACGCACTTTATGAGACGTCAACACGCTAGCCTTGGTCCACAATCGTTACTTGTTGATTGAATATCCCTAAAGGTAATTAGTCCCCCAGGACGTGTTCTTTTGGTTTATAATGCCCGGCTGGGGCTCGAGGACTAATGCATACAAAATTCACGCTAGCCTAAATAGCACGATACTGCACAGCCCGTCCTTTCAGCAATAGCGTGAAAGGACGGGTCGTTTTTCGTTTTTTTTTTGTCGTTTTTTACCCAATCATGTTTTAGCCGTCTCGGCCACCGTCCGTCCAAGGAGCGGCCAACGCCCAACTGTTTTATATAGGATACCTATAAAGTTAATTCAGCCACTAAATGCGACATTCTCGAGCTGGTCGAACCGCTCTGGTAAGCTCTCCGACAGAGTTTATCGTGCAAAAAAGAGAGAACAATTTCATAGCAGCTTTTCGCTATTTAGTATTTACAACTTCAACGTGCTTCAACTTTTATTTTTTAAGGGCTTATCCCATATTAGACTGCGAAACGGTCAAAAGAACATTGTGCCGTAAGGTATTGTTTTACAATTTTTTATAAATAAATACGCGCACATAATGCAAAAGTATTAGAAGGTTAAAAGAAAACGGGTTTTGGATAGCAGCTGTTGGTCGGAGTGGAAACTACATAAGCTGTAACGTACCAACCACCATGGTGGTATGATAGTGCCATATAGTAAACCACCAATCACAATGGTGGTTACATTGCAATGTACCTAACGGAAGTTCCATGTTCGTTCGACTAGAGAGTCTGTTTTTCTGTTCCTAAAAATTGCAACGGCGTTCCGAACCGGAGCAACGAACCGTGCTACTGCAGTGGCAGTTGGCACACACATGATGCGTGTGGGAAATATGCTTATGTAAGAACAGGCACCAGACAAAGGCATGTTAGTTATTGGCTAGTCAGTGGTCACAAGGTTGGTCACTGACGAAGCGACAGATGGCTGAGGCAGACGGGAGCTTAGAGGGGAAAGTGGGGTAATTCCTCCCTGGCACGATATCCCAACAGTTAGGCTGGGGGGATCCAGAGCGTCGTAAGCCTCGTCGCAGCTGCGACGTGTCGCAAGTTGTGTAGTAAGTCGTTTTTGGAGGGATCAATTGATGAGTAGCGTTACTTAAGAAGTAAAGTCTATCGCAAAGTGCCTGATTTACGACACAACTTACGAATTTGAAATAGCAGTCGTAAGTTGTGTCGCAAGTTGATATGGCCTTGAGGGAGAGGTCACAGGTCACAGGTCATTGGGGTCATGGTCACGAAATTTGCATGGTACGTGGAAAATTGTTGAAACTTGAGATCCTGAAAATTTCGTTGCAATCCGTTGCCGCTAACGCGAGTTATAAAGCAAGAACCAACGGTTCGTCTATGAGGCCTCAATCCGCGCCAGCGAGAGTGTTGAACATGGTGCATAATATGTTATATTCACATTTATTGGGGTATTCATGGATATGAAGTAGCCTAACACCATTCCAGCAACTACTGGCGAATCCAGAAAGGCGGTCGTGGACGTTGCGAGGGGCATCCCCCAAAAGATTCTCCAAATTCTAAAAACGATGTGTCCCAGATGACCCCCATGACCTCGAATTGATCTCTGTGATGACCCCAAGTTGACCTCTGTGACCTGACGTGTCCCAGATGACCTCCAATTGAGCTTTGTGATGACCCCAAGTTGACCTCTGTAACCTGACGTGTCCCAGATGACCTCCATGACCTCCAATAGAGCTCTGTGATGACCCCAAGTTGACCTCTGTGACCTGACGTGTCCCTTGATGACCCCCATGACCTCCAATAGAGCTCTGTGATGACCCCAAGTTGACCTCTGTTACCTGAAGTGTCCCAGATGACCTCCGTGACCTCCAATTGAGCTCTCTGATGACTCCAAGCTGACCTCTGTGACCTGATGTGTCCCAGATGACCTCCAATTGAGCTCTGTGATGACCCCAAGTTGACCTCTGTAGCCTGACGTGTCACAGATGACCTGCGTGATCTCCAATAGAGCTCTGTGGTGACCCCAAGTTGACCTCTGTGACCTGACGTGTCCCAGATGACCTCCAATTGAGCTCTGTGATGACCCCAAGTTGACCTCTGTAACCTGACGTGTCCCAGATGACCTCCGTGACCTCCAATTGAGCTCTGTGATGATCTCAAGTTGACCTCTGCGACCTGACGTGTCCCATATGACCTCTGTAACCTCTAAGTGACCCCTCTGATGACTCCAAGCTGACCTATCTGACCTGATGTGCCCCAGATAACCGCCATGACCTTTAATTGAGCTCTGTGATGACCCCAAGTTGACCTCTGTGACTTGACGTGTCCCAGATGACCTCCGTGACCTCCAATTGAGCTCTTTGATGACCTCAAGCTGACCTCTGTGACCTGGCGTGTCCCAGATGACCCCCAATTGAGCTCTGTGATGACCCCGAGTTGACCTCTGTAACCTGACGAGCCCCCAAGTTGCCTTCTGTGACCTGACGTGTCTCAGATTACTTCCGTGGTCTCCAATTGAGCTCTGTGATGACCCCAAGTTGACCTACGTGACCTGAAGTGTCCCAGATGACCTCTGTAACTTCCAATTTTGACCTCAACCTCCAACTCTACTAACTCTCTGTGACCTCATACTCTCTTAGCTCATTTCTTCTAAAGCATCGCTTCTAGATGCCCTATAGCGCCACGAATCTCCTGTGATCGATCCCAAAATTCATGGCAACTCACGTGAGTGTTAGCAACCACAAGTCACCCAGTTGAGACAAAGCTTCAGAATCAGAGAACATGCTTGAACTGGCTGTCTCATAAGCTCGCAAACCAGAAGGGCGAATGTTCCTTTATGCTTGATAGAGTTTTCGACCTTACTGACGCTTACTACGGGATCAGCTGATCGTGTAGCCTTTTAAATTCTCGAGTAAAGCGGGTATTTAAACCTTGTCGCAGCTACGTTCTGTCGTATCCTCCGACAAACCCCTCTTTCCTCAACATCCCTCCTTTTTCGCTACGACACAACTTGCGACGGGACATGTGTCGTAACTTGCGACGTGTCGTAGATGGACTTGCGACGCCCTGGATCCCCCCGGCCTTATAGTCGGCAGTCGGCGGACGTATGTATACGTACTCGATCGTTACGCATGCTGAAGAAGGAAAATGCTTCTTCTTTGCTTATGCATCGATTATCGAATTTATGGTTAATTGTCATTTTATTAGATCGTCGTTTTTTCTCAGAACCTAAATGTTTTTTTTTTTCGTTTGCTTATCGTCGTAGCTCAGTGCTTTTGATGGATCAAACAGAAAGGTTTTATAGGTAACCGACACTGACAGGCTCGACTTCATTGCAATAGGTATACCTATCTTTTTAATCGACTATAATTAAATGGGTAACAGTAATACTGTCAAAATCGCCATGCTAATTCGAAAAGCACCAGGTACCTAAGCATTTGGCATCAACTTGCAATGTTATAAATTAAACGGACCTAGTAGTTTACTCTGGTTTTGCTTTTATTGATTGCCTATAACCTCAATCTCAACACCGGGACCTCATTTCATTGACAACTTTCACGGACATCTACCCGAATAGAAGGATATAACTCACTGACATCTGCGACTCACCTGTCACCGGACAATTTCCTCTGTCGCTCAGACCAGCACGTGTCACGTGTCTTCCCGTGGTGCTGCAGCTGCAGGCCTCACGTGCACACGGTAGCGGCCGTCCGGCGAGCGCTGGACCGCCTACCGCCTGCCACTGTGTCCGTCAGACTGTCACACGCCAGCGCCGATCAGCTGGGCCGCCGCCCCCCCCCCCCCCTCCCCGCCAGCTGGAACATTAACGACCGGTGGTCGATGCCGGGTCGCAGTCCGCCTGGTGGCCCACTTTGGTGAGTCACGGGGTCACCGCCAGATGGAACACAAGTCAACATATAATACCAGTATAGCGCCTTTTGGGGCGACTAACGGAGCGAGCGAGGGGGTGAGTCTTGCACGTGCGAAATTTCGAGGGGGTACCTCCAACTGACTTGTGCACGGCACCCTACTGACCGGTTTCTAGCGACGTGCCGAATTTGAGCACAATCGGCCCAGCCGTTCTCGTGATCTGGGAGCGGCACCCTGCACGTGCGCACGTGCAAAATGGGTCCCAACTGACTTGTGCACGGCACCCTACGAACTGGTCCCTAACCGTGTACCAAATTTGAGCGCCATCGGTCCAGCCGTTCTCGAGATCTGGAAACGACCCCTGCACGTGCGCACGTGCAGCAGCACCCCAACTCTGGCACATGGATATGCAGTGCCTAGTGGGTGCCTACCTACATGCCAACTTTCAGCGCAATCGGCCAAGTAGTTACCGAGATATTGCAACAATTACAAAACTGACATCTCTTCGTTTTGCACGTGGCACGTGCATAAGGGGTCACCCACATGCATCGGGAATAGTCCAATACTTGGTAGAAGGAATGAAGCTACCCTACAAAAATTACCGCGTGTAAATCGGTCAAGTGGTTGCTGAGATATAAGCCTCGCAAAAGCGTCCGCACGGCCGGCCGGCCGGCCGGCCGCTCATACTCAGAAATTTCCGTTAAAGGAAAGACTACGCTCGCTTCGCTCGCTCCGTAACCAGTATAGCGCCTTTTGGGGCGACTAACGGAGCGAGCGAGAGGGTGAGCCTTGCACGTGCGAAATGTCGAGGGGGTACCTCCAACTGACTTGTGCACGGCACCCTACTAACCGGTCTCTAGCGATGTGCCAAATTTGAGCACAATCGGCCCAGCCGTTCTCGAGATCTGGAAGCGGCACCCTGCACGTGCGCACGTGCAGAATGGGTCCCAACTGACTTGTGCACGGCACCCTACTAACTGGTCCCTAACCGTGTACCAAATTTGAGCGCCATCGGTCCAGCCGTTCTCGAGATCTGGAAACGCCCCCTGCACGTGCGCACGTGCAGCAGCACCCCAACTCTGGCAAATGGATATGCAGTGCCTAGTGGGTGCCTACCTACATGCCAACTTTCAGCGCAATCGGCCAAGTAGTTACCGAGATATTGCAACAATTACAAAACTGACACCTCTTCGTTTTGCACGTGGCACGTGCATAAGGGGTCACCCACATGCATCGGGAATAGTCCAATACTTGGTAGAAGGAATGAAGCTACCCTACAAAAATTACCGCGTGTAAATCGGTCAAGTGGTTGCTGAGATAGGGGAGAGCGGGGCCAGTTGAACCACTTTTTATATATTGACATGCACAGCGAGATCTAGTTGTTATATCGAAAAATGCACAATACCATGAAAAAATATGCTCTTTTGGCTTTATTTTAAGATATGTAAAATTATGTTTCAAACATATTTTGCCATAGGCGTAGGAACAGGGGGGGGGGGGCGGGGGGGCCATGGCCCCCCCACTTTCGGAGGTGGGGGGGCCAGCAATGTTAACTGGCCCCCCCACTTTTTGCTGACTTAAGTGTCTGTCTGTACCTAACCTACCACCCGGTAACTTGACAACTATTCAGCTTGCCCTTTAATGAGGATTCCTTTTTGTTTCTACAGCGTTATTGACCGCAATTTCCTTCACTCAATGAAGGAAACCATATCAGAGACAAGACTGTGAGTCCTGGTGACAGCATTTTGTTGAATACGAGGCGCGGGACAGCGAGCACTAAAAAGGTATAGGCAATACTAAGACAATACTAGCACGGTGCAGGAGAATGCGTATACAAACGACCAACGCTTGACCTTATCTGCTTGGGGTCGGCATAGTTCGTCAAAGACGTACTAGCTGGGGGCCAGGGTGACCGTGCCTCAGCCTCGTTTCAAACAGGCTGGGGGCCAGCAATGTCTGTTTCTGCCCCTCCCCCTTCCACTTTCAGTGCAGTGACGGTCGCAGAGGGGGATCAGGGCCATGCCCTTCCCCCCTCCAAAGGCTAATCAGGGGGCCATCATATCATTTGGCCCCCCCCAAACAACCAATGGGCGTATGGGGCTCTGGCCCTTATTCGATTGTCACGAGACTCAAGAATCCCACGCTAGCTATTAACAGCTCCCAAACCAGTCTTTGAGGGTCCTACACTGATCTCGGAGGGCCCTTCAGTGGCGGTCAAGCGCCCACATTGACCGCTGAGAACCCACATTGACCTCATTTGAGGGCCCCTAAACCGGCCTCAAGGGCCCAGCCGGCGTCTGAGGGCCTCACACCGGCCTCTGGTGGCCTCATTTCTGTCTCTGGGGTGCCTTTAGGTGCCTTTGAGGGCCCCGCACTGAATTCTGAAGACCCGATGCCGGCCTCTAAGGGTCCGCATCGGCCTCTGAGGGTCCACCTTGGCCTGAGGGGTCCAACGCCGGCCCATGCCGGTCTTTTAGGGCCCCACACTGACCTCTAAGGGCCCATGCTGACCTGTAAGGACCCACATTAGCCTATGAGGCCTTGCACGGGATTCTGAAGACCTGATGCCGGCCTCTGAGGCCCATCTTGGTTTTTGAGGGCCTTCTGCTGGTCTCTGGGTTCCAACACCGGCCCATGCCGGTATTTTAGGGTTCCACATTGACCTCTAAGGGCCCCGCACTGGATTCCGGAGATCCGATGCCGGTCTCCAACGGTCCGCATCGGCCTCTGAGGGCCCACCTTGGCCTATGAGGGCCCTCCGCTGGTCTCTAGGTTCCAAGTCCCTCCCATGCCGGTCTGTTACGGCCCCACACTGACCTCTAAGGGCCCATGCTGGCCTGTAAGGACACGCATTAGTCTCTGAGGGCCTTGCACTGGATTCTGAAGACCCGATGCTGGCCTCTGAGGCCCATCTTGGTTTTTGAGGGTCTTCTGCTGGCCTCTGGGGTCCAACACCGGCCCATGCCGGCATTTTAGGGTCCCACACTGACCTCTGAGGGCCCATACTGGCCTGTAAGGACCCACATTAGCCTCTGATGGCCCAAGTCGGCATCTTAAGGTCTCATCCTGCCCTTTGCAGGCCCTGTACTGGTCTCTGAGGGCCTTAACCCTCGCCAGCCGGGGGGGGGGGGGGTGCCGCCCCTCCATAGTTTTTTTTTTCGCGATAGCTCCGAACACGCCGGCGATAGAGAGCTGAAGCTTGGCATACCTGACCTTTGAATCAAACGGGATCTTTTGACACCAGCCGCATTTTCGGGTCAGATCAGGTCACTGACCCATGTGGTCATAAGTGAACCTCTGCACGGTCTTCAGATGTCGCAACTTCGCAACGCCCTCACTGCCAGAGGAGATTTCACAGGGAAATGAACCTTGGAGGACCTAGTATCCAATAGGAGTCTTTCAACTTGTATAATGTATATCTCGGATTTTTCCTTAAGTTCATATGAGGTCAGGTCATTTTCGTGACCTCACCATTAGGTGAGGTCAATGGGGATAAACTGAAAACTTTTTCTGGCGCCGGGAATGATCGATCTCCAACTATCTCAAGCACACCGAATCGTGATTTCATGCACTCCTTGCAAGGTTCGATGCGTCACTTTTGCAATGTTGACCTTGCGCGACGTCATTTATGAAGTTATAAGGGTCTTATTAGTTTTTCGTCAATAACTAGGTACCGATCAAATTGAGCTAGCGAGTCGGGAAAGCCACCTATGGACTCAAGAAGACCTGCCGAATCGAATGATATGCGACATGACCTCCTTCGACCAATTTCGTGACCTGGGGACGCCGACCTGACCGTGACCCGAGGTCAACACCCTAAGTTTACCTCACCCAAACAAAAAGTACAGGGTGGGATGGACAAATTGAGACAAGTTTCTACGCGGTTGTACGCCTCGGCTATACCCGCAATCTGATTGGTCGCATCGCTGGCACGGCCCTCAGATGCTATAAAAGCGAGGGTGACCCAAGGTCAGGTCAAATCATGTCTGGTCGCGGAGCCGAGTACGATCGCCGAGCCGCCGTGCTTCAGGCGCTGCGCGCAGGGAGGAGCCCGGCGGAGATCAGCGAGTTCCTGCGTGTCCCACGGAGCACGGTGTACCGCATTGCCAAGCGTGTGCGGGCGCAGGAGGGCGGTGGAGATGGCGAGGATGAAGGAGAGGTGACTCCCGAGCGTAAAAAGCGTAAATCAGGGCCTGGGAAGAAGAGAACGCCGGCGTTTCTGCAGCAACTCCAGGCTCTGATCGAGGAGGAAGTCACGAGAGGAAGTCTCTCAGGATCAAGGAAGTCTCGTGACTTCCTTGATCCTGCCCTGGATCAAGGAAGTCACGAGAGGAGCTGGATATGTCTTCCAGCAAGACTCAGCACCCGCACACGCAGCAAAGAAGACGCAGGAGTGGTGCCGGCAGAACATGCACCTGACGTGGACCAAGGAGTTCTGGCCCCCCAACTCTCCGGACCTCAACCCCCTGGACTACTTTGTCTGGGGCGAAGTTGAGAGGGTCTCCAACAAGAGCCCCCACCCCTCCAGGGAGGCTCTGAAGCGGACCATCGAGGAGACGATGGCGGCCATGGGCCGAGCTGTCGTGAAGCGCGCGTGCGGCAGGTTCAGGAGCCGGCTGGAGAGGATGGTGGCGGCAGAGGGAGGGTTTATCGAGTGAGAATGCTCTACAACGATGCCAGTGTCACGAAATAAATATATTTCTGACTGATTGTTTTTTGGTTAACCGGCAAACTGCATTTGAATTGATAAACACAATGTGTCTCAATTTGTCCATCCCACCCTGTATATCATTCGACGCGCCTGACAGAGGCGAACACGATGCTGGCAAAATCGCGGCTCTGCGGCCATTTTTTTGCGAAGTTATTCACCAAAAACGGAACCGTGCCTTGAGGCACTTGACCTGACCTCAGAGGTCACCGGTTTTTGTTTGTTTTGTTGGGTTAGGCCCTTTCGGTCCAATGAGACCATTTCAGAGCCGGAAGGATGATAGGATATAGGGGGAGACATTGGTCTGGGCAGGCACCCTAGTGAGTCGCCGGGGCTGAGCCCGTCCAGAGGACAGGCCACCCAGCCCCAAGGCACTCAGTGCACCCGGCTACGGGGTGCGCTCCCTCGGGAGCAGCGGTGCCGCTCCAAGGGAGCAGCCCGCATGAGATAAAGTTGCCTGTCCAGCCCGGAGGGGGTTGCGGTGTGGAGGAGAAGGATTTCAGTATCCTGAGGATAGAAGCACGGAACGGTGTCAGAGGTCACCGGTTGACCTAGGACCATAAAATCGGGTATCGATCTCTGCGTCCCGTAACGGCGCACACGCTCGTTTTACCGCGACGCGCTAGCTCCACCTGGGGCGAAACGGCGAGGGGGTCGTACCCGCCGGCCCGCCCCTTCGGCCAGCGCGTATGTAGAAAACCTATAGGACCGGGCCGTGGAGGGTTAAACTGGCCTCTGAAGGCCCAGACCGTCTAAAAATCCCACACCGGCCTCTGATAAGTGATAGTCAATCAGCCCAGTTGCAGTGGTCGCTGATATAAAACCTCTTAAAAACGTTATAGGCCTGGCTGAGCCTAGCTGGGCCGTTCATGCTGATTTTTATAGGTATATTGAAAAGACTCGCTTTGCACGTTTCACGCTTGCTCGTAATGAAAAAGTTGCTGGATGCCTCTGGAATTTGCATGGGTGCCAACGGCTGCGGAGGTCAGGGGAACGCGTCCATCAGTTTGAGCTTATGGACGGGAGACTCCCTGAAATTTCAACCAATTTTTTTTCTTTTTTTGTCTCGATTTTTTTTTTTACCTCTGAGCATGTTTGCGAAAACAAAGTGGCCGAAATCCGAGGAGAAATCGGATTTTGGGGGTAGGTTAGGTTTTGGACCTCTGGGACCCTGGCCCCCCCACTTTCGAGAACGTTCCTACGCCTATGTATTTTGCTGCCAAACGCATGCTTATAAAAGAGCTCTACGCCCGTTTCAAATGACCCCGATGCGAGGGTCAATTGAACCAGCCCATGGGGTCAATTGCACCTATCCTTAACAATGGGATGTTTTCCTCTTTAAGGCCACTTTCTTAAGGAGATATTTTGTCCGGTTTACTTTTCCAAATGCTACATTCAATAGGTCGTTGGAAAGCTAAAAGTGCAAAGCTCCTCATAATAGGTGACATTTCGCCCGATTTCGCACGCCGATTTATACATGTAAACTCTATGACGCGAATTTGCACTTTTTGAGCACGCGCCACGCGCTCACTACCAATCCGATCGAGCTGAGACCCCTCAAAGGCACGTCGCGCATCCTTGATCTATAAGTTGTGCAAATTTCACCGGGCTAGGTGCAACGGTCTGGCCTGTAGTCCACGCAAAGCACCACCAAGTCGGGACCTCGGTAACGGACAGACGCACCCTCCTCAAATAGTAAGATAGATTAAGTACATAGACTATGGTAAAATGGGCGGATGAGGCAAATGAGAAATATCTCAAGCTATAGTGTGCTTTCAAGTAAAAGGCTGGAGAAAAGGGGTAAAAAATTGAGCTCTATTAAACTACTATTTCAGTTTAAAAGCTCATTTCAAAGGTGGACTATTTCCTTTAATGTTTACAGCCCCTGAACAATACCCATTGCAAAGGCCACCGGGGTCCATTGAAACGGCCTGTGGCCCTGTTTCAACTGACCCTCAGAGAAGCGTTTCAATTGACCCCATCCGCTCCCGCCATCTCGCACGCGCCGTAAAGCACATGTCAAACGAGCTGGAGGGACGGCATCATGCTGAATGAAGGGCCAAATAAGGTGTTATTCCGGAGCCAGGAGTTCTTCTTTCAGCAAACAAAGGTATATGAGATATCACAAAATATTCATAAAAACGATTTCTCCCAAACGCCCCTCAAAAACACATAAACAAGTGTCAAATCAAAATTACCGTCCGTTTGCCGCCCAAACGCCGTTGACAAAGGAAGTGGTCGAGCGCGGATGCGCAGTGGTGTGGGGAACGCCATATGTTGCATGCTGTTGAAAATAAAGCCATGTTTTATCTGACCCCGTGTTTCAACTGGCCCCGCTCTCCCCTATAAGCCTCGCAAAAGCGTCCGCACGGCCGGCCGGCCGCTCATACTCAGAAATTTCCGTTAATCTAAGGAAAGACTACGCTCGCTTCGCTCGCTCCGTAATAATATTTGTAATTTCTTTTCATAGTTTTGCTAATTCCTACCCAAAGGTATATATTTCATATTTCGTTTATTTATGTATGCCCTGCAGCACGAGGCTCGTGAAAAAGTTTAAGTAATTCTTTCGAAATTGCCGAAGTTTTCTTTTATTTGGTTACGATCGATTCCTATAAGATGTGACATTTTCCTTGCCTTTTATTGATGGATAAAAGTCGAAATGCATGTAAAAAGCTGCCGTGCGATGGCAAAAGCGACTGTCAGGTCAGGTCAGAGGTCATCGCGTCAGGTCAGAGGTCATCCGAACGTATACCTATGTTGCCTTTGCACGGCAAGAAGATAATACGGGAAACATTTTACGAAATATCTTAAAGAGCTGGCGACTGTGCTATTGCACGACCGTCTTCGCTATGTCAGTGCCGATCAAAAGTCATCGCGATTTCCTAAAAACATGTTTTTATTATAAATGACCTCAGCTCACCGAAAATGTGAAAAGCACAGTCATGCTGGTGTTGACGAGATTTCGAGCGTCACATGTTTATGTCCCCTGATAGCCCTTACCATAAATTTGCTTTCTAAACGGTCTTAACACGCGCACCGACGGGGGGGGCGGATATCCGCACGGCAAGCCGCCCCCCCTGAGGTTTTTCGCGGATAGCGGGAAAACCGCGGCGCGTAGCGCCGCGAAATTTGGTATGACTATAACCTCATCAATTTTTCACATGGTGTGCAAGTTTAAACCTCCTAACTTTGAAGGTCAGGTCACCAGGTCACTTTGAATGACCCAACCTCAAGTCACTTTTTTGCAACTTTGTCACCGTGCCAGAGCTACAGTAGATGTCGGAGGTCTTTGAAAGTCGCAGGATGTTATTAGGTCATTAGTAGCTACAATTTGTATATCTCGGAATTTTGATGTCGGTGACCTAAGGTCAGGTCAATTTCGCGACCTCCCCATTATAAGTCAATGGGGGAAAAATCAACTCCCTGTTTTTACCACTATTCACTAAAACGGGTCGGAATGGCCCCATATACCATACATGACTTCATATACGATCAACCTTCACTACCTTGAGGTCTGTTTTGCTGTTGGGCAGCTGTAAGGTTATGTGACGTCATCAAAGGTCACCAAAGGTTTTTTGCTAATAACTCCGTACAGGAACAAGATACAGCCGCGCGGATGGTCTCATTGTGTTCAGCTCGTCAAGACGCATCGAATGATATGCATTAGGGTGTGTCATTTTGGGCACTTTTTTCGCAAAACATGGTGCTCCACTGATTTTATCGTGCCCCAGACACGTAGAAACCGTGTGACATTTTTATTTCCCCCAAATATTAACACCCATGCGGCGCCGACCGCCGACACTTTGGCCTATCTCCCAGCATTAGCGACCTCAGCGCCCCTAGCGGCAATGTTTTGAACTAACACGCTCGCTATGCTTTGTGAGCTTACGATCATCATTAAATGCTGGTACCGTAGCTCAGTTGGTTAGAGCGTTGGACTCCGCGTGGTGAGAGCACGCGTTCCCGGTTATGACAGTCCGGGTTCGAAGCGCGACGGGCGCTCGACATTTATGGGCCTCCTGACAGGTATGGTTGCGGTTGGTGGCAGGCCGTAGCCAGGCGAAGTCAGCGAGGGGACCGGCCGTGCGCGGCTTTGTGCGCACGTTAAACTTTGGACTCTAAATTCTGCCATAGAACCTGAATTGCGCGATCGGAGGGTAGAGGGCAGGGTCATCGCAACAAGCTTCGCTTAGCGGTGGCTCTGTCCTTGTGAATCCTTCCCATCAAAAGGTTCGGACGAAATTTATAAAAAAAAATAAAATAAAAAAAAATGCATTTTACCGAAATGACGCCTTGCTGTTGGCTTGTCTGGCACTCAGAATGTTGGTGAAAATGTGATGTTATGCATCTTAAAGCACGAAATAGTTCTGTGTTAATGTATATTGCATAGTACTACCCCCGATCCCCGTCCTGGTCTGACGGGATACGTACGAGCGCATGTTTATAGTGCCTGCTATTAGGTGTCACATGTTTTTTTTTTGTAGCGTCGTTCACTGCATAGACCCCGGGGAACAGGGGGGGGGGGGGGCAGTGGGGGCGCTTGCCCCCCTCTAACTTGAGAGCCGAGTGGGCGCCGCCCCCTCAACATTGATGCAACGATGAAGGATCTCTGCTCCCTTTTATGGACCTACATGTCTGTTTTTATATAAACATCAGCACAAGGTATTTCTCTTGCATGTGAATGGTTTCTGCTGATTCGGCATCGATTTAAGAACACCTGCTATTGTCATCCCACTTTGATTTTATCTGAACTTGATCATAACTTTGGTAGGCCAGATTTTATACTGGACCGGACCATTTTGGTTCCAGATGGTATTTGATTTGGCGTGATGAGAACATTATGACGTACAACGGTGGTAAAGTCGTTGATTGATACAGGTTTACTCGCTCCGGTGGGAGGCAGTAGCGGCGGAACACCTTCAATTAAGTGGAGGGGGGGGGGGGGGACACTGCCGACTTTTGATCCCATTCTTTCCATACAACGCCCATAGGGCTAATGTTAAAATGCCCAAATCAGAGGGGGCACGGTACCCCGGTGCCCTCCCCGTTCCGCCGCCTATGGTGGGAGGGCGGCGTGTGGGACTCAGAAGGAGACTAATGGCTTGTGTTGTGCCTTTGGTAGGACCCTCAGTATCACCGATGCAGGGCCTTCAGAGCCTCCAATTAGGGGCCTTTAGAGGCACTGGTGTGGGGTCCTCACAGACGCCCGTGTGGCCCCTCAGAGGTGCTAGTGTGAATCCCTCATAAGCGCCGGTGAGGGTCCTCACAGAATACAGACGCCGTTGTGGACCCTCAGAGACACTGGTGTGGGTCCGTTACATGTGGGTGTGTGACCCTTAGAGCTGCTGGTGCGAACCCTTTAAAAGTCGGCAGGGGGCCCTCAACGACCGGGGAGGGGGACCTCAGACCGGCAAGGGGCCCACAGAGGCCGGCGGCATTTTCAGAAGCCCTGTGGGGTCCTTACATACCGACAAGGTACTCTCAACTCTGAGACGCCAGTGCGGCCCTCAGTCTCTGGTGTAGGGCCCTCAGAGTTGCAGGTAGGTGGCCGTCAGATATGCTTTTGCCGAACCCTGACAGGCGCAGGTGTGGGTACCTCAGAGCCACCAATATAGGGTTGCATAAATGGTGTGGCACTGGCTTGGGGGACCCTCAGTGGTGTCCTTATGGGCCCTTAGAACCACTGGTGTGGGTCTCTCAAAGGTGCTGGTTGTGAACCCTCAGAGGCCTTGCTGAGGGCCCTCACGGTCTCCGTTATGGGATCCTCAGAAGCCGGCGTAGACCCTGACGGAGATCTTAGTGTGGCTACTTAGGGGCTCATGAGTTGCTCTTACGAGACCTGTGAGGTCTTTCTCAGCTGAAATATAGTCAGCGTGGACCCTCAGAGGTCAATTGGTACCGGAGGGGTCTTTATGGCCGGGTGGGCTCTCAGAAGCACCAGTGAGGGCCCTCAGTCTCACAGTCGTCGTAATGGGGCCGTCAGAGACATTGGTGTGAGGCCATTACTGATTACAGGTTGGCGTAAGGCCCTAGATATGGCCCCTCTTGGGCCGGCAAGGACTCTCAGAGGCACGCTAGCGGCCATAAGAGGCCGGTAAAGGGCCCTCAGAGGCCGCCAGTAGCCTTCAGAAGCCGGCGTGTAACCCTCATGGACAATTTAGTGAGGCTTCTTTGGACTCACGTGGTGCTGTTACGAGCCCTATTCTTTCTGAATCGAAATATGGCCAGCATAGACCCTGAGCGGTAAACTGGTGCCACAGAGCCCCTCCGACCCGAGGGGTCCTCTGAATGCGATAGGGGGGGGGACTAGATGGCACGTGCCTCCTGAGTCCTGGGACCCCCTGACTACGCTACTATTTCATATGCGTCATGTCAGGTATTTTGGGCTTGCACCCCAACTTGAAGAATTTTCCTGGGCCCCTGTGACAATATATTGTATTCATTATAGGTATTCGTCATTAGCTTGCACTCTCTGCAATCTGCCCATACTATTATTTGTCCCTAGACGCGCTTACAGAGAGCAGGGATAAGCCCATACAGTCAACGGCCTGTTAGTTTCGCAAACAGCCGCCAGGGGCGCTAGGGTCGCCTATGTTGTGAGATAGGGCAAACTTCTCTCGCTCGGCGCCGCCTGGGGGTTAAAATTTGCGGGAAAATAACAATGCCACGCCCTTTCCACATGAGTGGGGCACAATAAAATCGATGGAGCACCTTGCATTGCGATTAGTGACACACCCTAATGCATGATGACCTCGAGGTCACGTGACCTGAGGTCAACCTTTGACCTTGACCTTTTGAGGTCAACACATATATCATTCGATGCGGATTGACGAGAGGATCACGATGATGCCCTTAGTTTGTTCCTATCATGTCTAATTCGAAAGTTATTCGAGAAAAACTCTCCATATTTAGTGCCGCCATTTTGACTTTTTCGACCCCTGGGACGTCATCTTTGACCTGACCTGAAAATGACCTTAGTAAAAATTGTAGACCTTGTCCGTGCGTATCCGATGCCGTTTACCGCTTGTCGCTATCTTGCTTCGTTCTCGAGATCTCAGGGGGGGCAGTCATCCGCCCCCCCCCCCGTCGGTACGAAGTTGGCGCAGACCCCCGTCGGTGCGAGTGTTAAAAATGACGGGCAATGTAAATATTACATTTCTATTTTCTACGTTATAACTCAACGATCTCAGAGTGCGTTCTCTTCGATAAGAAGCACTTGTCTCTCATCGTCGTCCGAGTCCAACGCTGCAAAACATCGCTGTATATAACTTCATAAACAAATAAGATTGGCCTTGAATAATTATGCAACTTGGCTGGGCATCCCTGACAGTGACGTGACGGAAGGGCAGGCCACTGGACTGCGTGAAACATTTTGCCCGCGTTGTGTCCACTTTTCTTGTTTCTTGGGCCGCT
Source organism: Amphibalanus amphitrite (assembly GCF_019059575.1). NCBI lineage: Eukaryota > Metazoa > Arthropoda > Thecostraca > Balanomorpha > Balanidae > Amphibalanus > Amphibalanus amphitrite. Next base: position 85,539 of record NW_024882483.1, on the reverse strand, counting down.
AAAACTCAGTTCTCACTTCCTCTTTCTGTCTTCTCCTCTCCCGGCATCCGTCCTGTATTCGCGCTATCAGCCGTGGTCCGCTTTTTGCTCTCCGATCATGTGACCGCGGGAAGGACATCCAACCCCGTATCGCCACCTCCCCTCGCGGTACAAAGTGCGGTCATATGACTGCCGGTTTATCGGGCCGAGCGGAGGCTCGCTGGGCACACAGGCGACACAGTGCGCCAGTGGTGTCACCGCGAGCAGGCAGGATGTGGTGTCGCGTGCTGTTGCTGACTGCGCTCTGCGCCTCGCAGGCGCTCGGCTACGGCTACAAGACCTACTGGTACACCACACAGGTAGGCTGGAATCCGCTCTCACTGCTCGCAGAGAACTGGATGGATATAATTATAGACCCCTTGCTGTTTCGCCCGGTCCTAAGCTCCCGTTCCCTGTATGTTATATAACATGACACCAGTATAACGCCTTTTGGGGCGACTAACGGAGCGAGCGAGAGGGTGGGCCTTGCACGTGCGAAATTGCAAGGGGGTACCTCCAACTGACTTGTGCACGGCACCCTTCTAACCGGTCTCTAGCGATGTGCCAAATTTGGGCACAATCGGCCCAGCCGTTCTCGAGATCTGGAAGCGGCACCCTGCACGTGCGCACGTGCAAAATGGGTCCCAACTGACTTGTGCACGGCACCCTACTAACCGGTCCCTAACTGTGTACCAAATTTGAGCGCAATCGGTCGAGCCGTTCTCGATATCTGGAAACGACCCCTGCACGTGCGCACGTGCAACAGCGCCCCAACTCTGACACATGGATATGCAGTGCCTAGTGGGTGCCTACCTACATGCCAACTTTCAGCGCAATCGGCCAAGTAGTTACCGAGATATTGCAACTATTACAAAAGTGACACCTCTTCGTTTTGCACGTGGCACGTGCATAAGGGGTCACCCACATGCATCGAGAACCGTCCAATACTTGGTAGAAGGAATGAAGCTACCCTACAAAAATTACCGCATGTAAATCGGTCAAGTGGTTGCTGAGATATAAGCGTCGCAGAACCGTGACCACGGCCGGCCGGCCGGCCGGCCGGCCGCTCATACTCAGAAATTTCCGTTATTCTACGTAAGACTCCGCTCGCTTCGCTCGCTCCGTAATCATATGTATATGAGGTCACTGAGGTCATTTGAGGTCAACGAAGTTTTCCGTCAACGTTTGCCGCATCGAACGACACTCGACTGGATAACGTCCTCACTTGACGTGATTTGACTTCATTTAGACCGAAAGCCCAAGGCCCGTGGTAACCTTATCTATTTAGTTGAGAAATTTATATAAGTTGACGCAAAAAAACATTCCGAACAGACCGAACACGATGATACCAACATCGTTGTTCAGCGACGTCGAATGACCCATCTACGCTTTGTTTAAAAAAGGTTAAACCGAACGTTGACATAAGGTCAAGGTCAGGGTAAAATGGACAGGTGAGGGCATTGAGTGGTAAATCCGTCGGTAACCCTTGAACTCATTCGACGATGGGGGTCGTTGTCCGTCTCGCACCAAACAAAAGGTGCCGGGTGTGAAGGAACTTGGATAAAGAAATGCATGGGCTATGCATATAGTTGTATTAGAGGTCACCGGTCTGTATAAATTGTCACACTCTTCTCGCTTTTTAAACCCAAACCAGCGATACAAATCCTTCACCCACACGAAGACGGTCTAATCCGAAAGCAACTCTCCAAGTACGAGCAGCAAATGCGAGTGGCTGAGTCGATTTTTGGATAACTTGCCAACAAGTTAACTTCACTTTGGACACAAGATGTGTCCTCATTCATTGCATGCTCCTTTGATAACTTCCCGTTCTCTTTTTCTGTGACGCAGGTGGACCACTTCAGCTTCGCCAACAATGACGTCTTCGAGATGAAGTACCTGGTGAACGACACATGGTGGAACGGCAACGGTGGGCCTATCTTCTTCTACGCCGGCAACGAGGGCGACATCGAGCTCTTCTTGGAGAACACCGTACGTCTCTGGCGACAGTCGTTCAGAGAATGTGACGGGATTTACGTGTTGATTAAGGCGATAAACGTACCTAATAGGCGTAGACGTTACCGCAGCGGCGATATTCCTACATCATGGACAATAAAAAAAGCTTGGTTCTTTTGACTGCCAAAATGACGAACGTCTCACCCAGATCACATTTCACCTTACTTAGGACGTTTTTCTTTACCACATGATGCTTTTTTGAGATCGAATGATGCTCGAATTATAGTGATAATCGAATTGTTTTTTTTTAATAATATTACCATTAATGCTAACAGTGATTTGTTACGGGCCCACTTTACATTTGAAAAAGCTATGCTTTATTCAAATGCATTTACTTTAACAGAAGGTTTATGTAGCAATTAACTGATAGTTAGACACACGAGAAAATAAATGCAAATGCTAGCTATTACATCGATTCTCTCGTGCACACTGTCTGGAATAATGGCCCAAATGTATTTTCCTATCAGCATTGCCGATGGACGAATCGGCTGACAGTCCATCTGCAAGGACCTAAGTGCACTTCAGCGCTGGTATCGATAAGATGAGGATCAGTCTGCGTACACAGAAAGCGCGCATGGTGTGGTCCCGATATGTCAGTGGTAACCATCGACTTAGTATTGAATTTATACCTCAATTCGTAAGATAAAACCAAAATACCTGCATTGTGATTGCAATGCAGGTATCAATCATAATTGATTGATACAGCAATCATAATTGTGATTGCTGTATTACTGCATTTTTTTATTCCCTCAACGGAACGTTAACTCGAATTTTATCAAGGGGCCGTTTCCCTTTTGCACAATCATTTAAAAGTTCATCCTTTTCACCCCCAGTCCCGTATCGCATTCCTTGACAGTGTAACAGACTAACTTTAATCATACTTCGTCTTTTCATAGGGCTTCATGTTCGACATCGCCCCGGAGTTTTCTGCGCTGATCGTGTTCGCCGAGCACCGTTACTACGGCCAGTCGCTGCCGTACCCGAACTCGTCCCTGAGCGACCCGAGCAAGGCCGGCTACCTGACCTCGGAGCAGGCGCTGGCCGACTACGCCGACCTGCTGACGTACATGCGGGCCACGCTGCCGGGCGCTGGGGACAGCCCGGTGATCGCCTTCGGAGGCTCCTACGGCGGCATGCTGGCCGCTTGGTTCCGCGTCAAATACCCGCACGTCGTTCAGGGGTGAGTGCATGTAACGTGCGATGGTCAGACACAGGTTGATTTCTTGCTTTTGCAGTTAATCTTTTATATGCAGCCGTTCAAATTCTTTGACGGTACTCGACAGATGAAACGCGGATATTGTCCAAAAATCATTTTTTTAACCGCGGTGAGAAAATGTTATGATCCATCCCGCCTTTTTTTCAATGTCCTACATGTCTATGTGCATTGTAGGTATGTACATATCTACGTGTCACCAAAATATGCCCTTTACTTACGTAGCTCATTATACCCTATATAATACCACAGCATGGTATTAGGTACTTCGGTGAGGAACTGTAAAAATCGTCCACGTTTACACGTCGTTTATCTCCAGGGCGATCGCGTCTTCGGCCCCGATCCTGCAGTTTACGGACATCACTCCGTGCCAGGCCTTCAGCAAGGTAGTCACCCAGACGTTCGCCAAGGACAGCGAGGAGTGCCCGCGTGTCATCAGGAAGTCCTGGGACGCTATCGACCGGCTCTTCGAGACACGTACGTGTTTGGTATCCGGTGTTTTTGTTATGGGGCAAATAACCAGCAATATTGCGATGGCGGTGGACACATTTGTCATATTCGTGAAAGGGCGTACACAAGTTACTGACCTTTATTGCATTATTGCTTACCGCCCTCTTTCCGTGTCATGCTGGATTATGGATATACATATTATACTTATCTACCAAACGGTACATACAGTTTGACAACTTGGTTTCTAACACAAAAAAAAACGGTGGCAAATTTTAATACGGACGGAAATTTTACCACTTTCATAATATCAGCGACACCGCGACACAAGGCCTGAAATTTCCCGAAAATGAAATAAAATAATCTAAAAGAAAAGAAAGTAAAATAAAATAAAATAGAATAAAATAAAATAAAATAAAATAAAATAAAATAAAATAAAATAAATGTTCAATAAAAATGGTTTTCGCGCCCACAGAGGAGGGTCTGGACTGGCTCAGCTCGGCCTGGAGGCTCTGTAAGCCGCTGAACGGCTCGGAGCTGGCCGACTTCCGTATGTGGCTCTCCGACATGTACAGCAACTACGCCATGATCGACTACCCGTACCCGGCCAACTTCCTCTCGCCGCTGCCCGCATTCCCCGTCAAGGTTGGTAACTAGCGTCCTGCATCCATGCAGCTCGGTATAATATTGAAGTAATGTTCACACAACGGCTGAAGAAGGCAGTATGGCGGCGTTACAGCGGTAGCCTGCGACAGTCACAACTCACCGACAGCCTGTTAGCTTTGAGTATGTACTCTTCACTTTTCCGTTCACCGAGCGTCCAGTTGCGTAACTAGCAGCTGCGTAACCAGCTCTCGTGGGACCAGTCATGTTATAACTGACGGTTGACTTCTCATCCTCATGACTTCCTGCGTTCATATATGTAGGTGGCCTGCTCCTACCTGCACGACGACCACGGCGATGACGACAAGTCGCTGCTGACCAACCTCTACGACATCATCAACCTCTACTTCAACTCGACCGGCGGCGTGGACTGTATCGACTCGTCCAGCCAGGGCACTGACTCACTCGGAGACGACGGATGGTACTTCCAGGTCAGTGAGGTCACCGAGAGCTGAAACAAAGTCGCAAAAAGGGAAACGAAAGGAGCGCCAGGCCTGGGCTGTTTCATTGCCAGCACGTTTATACCCTGAGCTTATAAAAAGAACGTGGTAAAAAGAAGAAGAAAAATCTAAATAAATTTTGATTGTACATAGAAATATCAATTGCGCGTTAGGCAGCCGTATATTAGGCCTACATCCTCGTGCATCGCTAAAGAAAATCGCTTATAATTTTCTGGCAGGCCTGCACGGAGATGATCATGCCCATGTGCAACGACGGCATCAACGACATGTTCTACCCGTCTCCGTGGAATCTCACCGAGTATACGGCCGACTGCAAGCGCAAGTACGGCGCTCCGTCCCGCCCGCTGATGGCCCCGCTCATCTACGGAGGCATCAACCTCACTGCCAGCAGCAACATCGTCTTCGCCAACGGCCTGCTCGACCCGTGGTCTTCGGGCGGAGTGATGCGCTCGCTGTCCGATACACTCGTCTCGGTCATCATTCCCAACGTGAGTCGTGACTCGTGATAGTCGTGCAAGTCGTGTCGTGGTAGTGGTTTTACGTAGTCCCATCTGACACCCTAATCTCGGTCATCATCCCAATGCGAGTCAGTACCTGGTAGTCCTCACTGCTAGTTGTGCTGGTCGTGTTAGCCGTGACCTTTATAAGAAGATAGTGAGGCGTTCGCCTGTTTTCAAACTAGCCAACGCTTTCACAATCACGGGTCCCAAATGAACATGCGTTGTAACAGACCAGTACCTAAATGAAATGCCGTATAAGCAAAGCTAGTTCTTAAACTCACCAATTCTTGACACCAAATCTGACTCCCACCGTGACATTGTCAGGGCGCTCACCACCTGGACCTGCGGGCGTCGGACCCGGCCGACCCTCCCGATGTCATCGAAGCCCGCCGCGTGGAGCGCGACTTCATCGGCGTCTGGATCGCTCAGTACACAAAGACGGCTGACAACAACCAGTTCAACGCCGCCAAACGTCATTGGTAGGCGGTGGCATCGACAGCAGCCAGCCACGGCGCACAGAGTCAGGAGTGCCTGTTCATCAGTTAGAAAAAGACAAAGTGATTGAATGTATGCCATATGAAATTGTCAAATAAATGAAGTCTCGTAATTACGAAGGAGATTATTTGTGCTTTCATAAAAGTTATCTCAATACCTAGTGTGAAGACGGGGATCGATCTTCGATTGAAAAAAAAAATGTGCCTACATTATTTCACTACGAATGGGTATGAGGGAGACACTATTGCGCCGTTCTATTAATCGCTATTCCAGAATTGGAGGATCAAAAGCATGCGATAGCATGCTTTTGCATCCGGAAATTCCCATTGGTGGGTCGCTGAAGAAAAGTTCGGCCAAGCCTGTTTGTCAGTATGTGAGTGAGTATGTGAGTGAGTATGTGAGTGAGTTTGTCCAAGCCTTTTTGGACCTGGAGTCAAAATGGGTGGACCGATCGGGACGAAAGTGGGACCGTTCGACTCGTCTCCGGCGAGGTAAACTTTTGGTACTGGCCTCGGTTCGCTCAGTGCTTCGTGGCACATGCTATTCCGCTTCAAAGTTTCGGTGACACGAAATTTTTTGTCAAGGCTACAGGTCAACCCGAGGTCACGGACAAAGCCACACTGGCGGGACACATCGGTAACACCTTGAACCAGTTTCCAGGGGGGTCACCGTCTGCGAGGGGTGCAGGCTGCACGTGCTGGGGGCGGAAAACCGTTTTGACGTGAGGTCCTCTGGCTCAAAGAAATTTTGAGCTATCAACCTCAAAATCGGTTCAATGGTAGTCTCAGGCAAGGCCTCCAAAATAGTGCACATTTGGTTGAGCTTAACTCTGTAGTGCACGAGCTAGGTACGTGCAAGCCGATTGCACCCCTTCGTGCGTTGCCACGCCTGCAGGGTAAACGGCCGCTCTAACTGGTTCAAAACTTGCAGGTCATAAGAAGAATACATTGAGTCGTAACATTCCGGCGAGATAATATCCCAGGGGTGCAAGCTGCGCGTGCGGGGGGCGGATAACGGTTTTGACTAGGGATCCTCTGATCCCGGGAAACGTCGATCTAGCGACACAAAAGTCGGTACACTGATAGAACTAGACACACGCTAGATGATGTTATGAAAATGACTGCACTGGGGTGCCTGGGACATGAACTATGCACGTGCAGTTAATTCATACCATACTGTAGGAAGATATCCGCACCAATCTCACGTGCTTCGAAGCATTTTTGGGATGTTTCGTTTGGTTTCAGGTTCAGTCCAAGCTCAGTTATACGGCCTTGAAGCTCAGTCTGGGTTTCGGTGGTTTGGCCCGGTGTGTGCCCTCAGTACCGTTCCTCCAATTCTGGCCCAAGGCAACGCAAGAGCGCTGCCGGCATCTAGTTTATATAAGAAGCAGCCTTTAAAACTGTCACAAGGCAACCTTTCCGATTGTGGTAAAGGACAAAGATACCAAATCTAAATATGAGAAATTCCAGGCTCTCAAAATCGGGCAACCGGTCTGGGACTACGGTCTCATGCGCATATAAAGGCGAGCTTCAGCTTCTTGCTAAAGACCCTTCATGTGTTGAATGCCTACCACTTGTTCCACTTATGATTGGTAATGGCTACTCATGTCCCGAAACATCCGATCCGATTAACATCTCGTGACAAAGGCTCACAACAGGCTGGTAAGCTGCATTTTCCTAGCAAGAAGCAGCCTTTAAAACTGTCACAAGGCAACCTTTCCGATTGCATGGTAAAGGACAAAGATACCAAATCTAAATATGAGAAATTCCAGGCTCTCAAAATCGGGCAACCGGTCTGGGACTACGGTCTCATGCGCATATAAAGGCGAGCTTCAGCTTCTTGCTAAAGACCCTTCATGTGTTGAATGCCTACCACTTGTTCCACTTATAATTGGTAATGGCTACTCATGTCCCGAAACATCCGATCCGATTAACATCTCGTGACAAAGGCTCACAACAGGCTGGTAAGCTGCATTTTCCTAGCAAATACCTACAGCTAGTGCCTTAGGTATATGGCTGTTGTTCTACGAAGAAGGTGCCATATTCCAGCTTTATCGTGTATCCGGTCTTTCTGCCGTCGCCCCCTACCGACCACCACTAGCATCACACTTATTTGCCTCTTTGACATCTTCTTTGACGCCCCATCGACCTCGATAAGCTTCTTTTCGAGGTTTATACCGATTGATCCGAGCTGGTTCCCGTTAGTCTCTCAGGACATGAAAGGTAGCGTGCAGGTGCGGTGGCCCTGGCGTGCAGAACACTCGCACCACCCTGCACTAAGCTCAGCTTCGCCACCCTGCCGCTAGGCGAAGCGGCTCATCGAGTGCAGCGTAACTAGAAACCGAATTCGTCGAACCTTGATAAATCTAGTTTAAAGGGACTATCCCACCTTCTAAAATGTTGTTAAAACCAGTTAAATTGTGCCCGACTTTATAGATTGGATGACCAGGAACACGGTTCTGGCATTTATTTTTCATTAAACATCTTAGGCTTCCCATATTCCAAACACAAACTTTCAAATATGTGACGTCACAGCCCAAAATTACCTCCTTCCCCAGGCCACATTACTGTCATAAAGCTGATTCTTTTTACTCTGTAGGCACCACAACAAAGTTCAGACCAAGTTTTAAGCGATTTTTCAACGAACAAACCTATTTAAATCAGAATGACCAAACGAGGTGACGTCACACTAACGGTCGCTCCATGTTGAAGATAGGGCCTTGTACAAGGCCCATTTTCAAATGAAGGGAACGAATTTCTTCAACACCAAGAGGCCGCGGGGGTTGCAACCTAGATAGATAGTGGTTTCTGAACCTCACCGCAAACTTGGCTATCTCAACTCAAACCCCATGTTAAAGGTGGGATAGTCCCTTTAAACACCGATCGATAATATCGATAATACACTTTCATAACGCATCCAGGTCTCGATGGTACTAATAAATTACACATAAAGGCTCATTTGAGTCTGTACTCTGCTGAGTCGAAAGTTCAAAACATGTTCGAGTCCGTCTTAGTCCACCCGCTTCATGCAAGACATGACGCCATTAGTGGACTTACCCCAGACCAGCATATCGTGAGTTGAGTGTTGAAACTACACGATACATATGTACCAGCCGGTTGTTCAGCGTGAGCCAGGGAGCCGTCGTCCAGTCGGTACCTCATCAGGCCGCAGGCAGGTCGTACTCAACTACTCAACCCTCGAAAGTCGCTCCAATGGCGTAGATCAGCTCAAGATCAGCTGAGGTTTGGAGTACTGCGGCCCCGCCTTAGAGGGCCTTGGCCCCGCCCCTCCCGGGCCGTGGCACCAACGGACACCGGGTCCAGTCGCCGAGCTCCGAGAAATTCTTCACTAGTAGGTAAATACCCGATCACATTTTTTTTCATGTATTTATCTAAAAAGATTGAGATAAATAGACGCCAGTCACAGTCAAATAAATTGCAATATAATATTGTTGGCATGCAGGCCACACGCTCACAAGGATAAATAACAGTAAAATGGCCAAACAATCGTCAGTCTTTGGTATTGCAATGCAACAAGCATTGCATTCCAGCTTGTGGCGAAACCGGTGGACAGACTTGCTTTGCACCCCATCGCCAGTAACACCAGCTGGGACGGTGGAGGTGCAGGTCAGACCGGTAACTCGCTTGACAGGCTATCTTACTCAACAACAGTGCGCGCGGGACTGGCAAACGACAACAAACAGCTCGATTGTTGGACAGTTGTAGCCTCTTGCGTTAGCGGGGTCGAACATATCCACCAGCTTGTGTGACCATTGCGCTCGCTGCCCATGGGCAAGCGCGGTTTGTGACAGTTTCGTAGCGTGGCGGACCGCCGCCGGTGGGTCCGTCTTCGATCGTCTCTGGCCGTCACGACCGGCATGTCACGATCCCAACCGTCCTGTCACGACCCTGACTGTCACTCTGACCGTCACCAAATCATCACAACGGCGGCCCGGCGCCTGCTGCTCCGCACCGCCCAGAAGGAATGTTTCGTTATGAGACCCGAGATCACATAATGACCTCACACGTATCACACGCTCAAACAGCAGCCCAAAATAGCTCAAACGCCCCGGGTCATATGACGAACACTCAACTGGCCAGGAACAAGCCTGAGAAGACCTAGAAACAAACAAGACAAAACGGACTAAAAGCCACCCAGAAACCAGCCCAATCGTACCTGAAACGATTATGAGTAAAAACGGAGTGCAATTGTCGGAACGTAAATGCCGGAAGCCAGAGTCCGGTTTCAGATAAAGTCTAGCTAGCTACCCACACATGCTAGCTAGTTGTCCACACACAGCATAGTTAAGCTGCCCGCCGATGCCGTAGTCTAGCTGCTCACACCTTGGCTCGGTTATCACCCGCCTCGCCCTTCGCCCTGCACTGGCCCAGTGCAGCCACCGCAGCGTTCCGTTCTCTTGGAGCAAACCTGGCGACTGCACCTCAGGTGCTTGTGCGTTATCGTCCTAAGCACCAACGTCGCGGCCCACGCGCTCACATAGACATTCGGCACATAACATCACCCAATTTGTGCCCTCACATGGTGAGAATAATAGAACCACAGCACGCCGCGTGTAGGGTGCCCACTGCACACATTCACATTCACACTACCTCCCCTAATGGCCAGAACAGCACCCCAACTGGCCCGCGTATCCGTCCTACTAAGCGACGCTTTGTGCCAGCACGTGCTCGTCACGTCCCGAGTGCGTGACACCGTCACGGGCGTCACTATCTCAAGTCCTCTCGGGCGTGTAGCGCGGCCACTTGCCGGTGACACAGGTGCCGGCGCCGCGCCACCACTCGTTCAGATCCGGAATGGTCTTCTGGTGGCCCTCGTCGTGTAGCATCGCGCACAGCCGGCAGAAGAAGTAGGTGTTGATGAACTCGCCGGTGCCCTTCCACTGGAAGTACGAGTTGTACAGGTGGTCGTCGCGATCGAGCGCGTGCAGGAAGTCGGCCAGCTCCTGGGGTGACTTGAAGTCGTCCACGTGGATGTAGGAGTGCTCCGGAGCGGCCCTCTTGTAGTCGTCGGGGTGAGCGCCCATCACGATCGGCAGCACATTGTGCCTGGCGAAAGAGCAGAGCGTCAGTCGGAACCCGGTTCATGCAGTCCGCCATGTACATACATACCTAAGAAGTAACGCGTCTTGCTGGTTGATATTTGAATGAGCCTTCTATTTCAAGTTGATAGACGGATATGCTATTTCAATAAAGTTACGCAGCACGAAGTGTCGCGTGACTAGCCGCGTGACTCAATTCGTATCTTATCGCGACCGAATTGAGCGAGCACCGCTAATCTGTTCACCATTTCTTCCATTTTGCAAGTGTGACTATCATGCGTGCGTTCATTAATCCTGTGGTTCGGGCTGTTTGAATATTTAATTTTTTCAACAGCTCTAATGAAAGCACGAACCAGCCCCTGCGACAAATGCGAAAGTCAAATATCGGTTCAGAGCTAACAACTAGACCAGAAGTCGTCACACATTTTACATGATGAAACGTGGACCGAATATGCTGTCGGCTTGAGTCGACGGATGGTGCGGCGGTCTGCATAAGTACATAGAGCGCACTATCAGGCCGACCAACGACCGGCAGAAGGCCAAGTGCCCCACAAAGTTCAGAAGCGGACTGCAATGAGACTGAGCTATCTGGACCAAGACAAATGCAGTCCGGCTATAACCGGAACACGTCGCGGCCATAGTCGTATTGCCCGACGCTCAGAAGATGGCTCCCTTATCTTATCCCGGTCTTACATTGACGGTGTTATGCTCTGGTTGCGAGCGTGCCTTGTTCGCCAAATGAGATACGCTCAAGGCGGAACGACTAACGACGTTGCGGACGCAAATAGCCCCGCGCTGCCTGCGGCTCCAGAGCAGATAATGGGCACCGGGATCCCCGCAGATAATCAGGGCCTCAGAGAATTCCGAGGTTCGTCAGTGTCCAAGGAGTCTGCATTGTATTTTCTGAAAATCCCGGGAATGCGAAGATTTAAAGCAAGGAATCTTTCAGAAGACCTTGCTCGCTTTTTCACACACATAAATGATTCGAAAGGGAAGATCGGTGTTATGATCAAGATGAAAAAATAGTGAACTAGAAATTTCGGTAGGTATAAAGGCAAGCGATCACTTTAAATCGAATTAAGAAGTTCAGAACGTCCCGAGTTCTAAAGAAGGCACGACTGTGGCTGGATGACGTTTCAGATCGAAAGGGATGACCAAGTTGCCAGGAGCTTGTTAGCGTTGTCAATGGCCCAAGAGAATGTCGGGGATGGCCAAAATGCTAGACTCCCTGGTCGATAGGGAGAAGAAATCTCCAGGATTTGCCAAAGCCTAATGCCCCGCAAGGAAAGCTAACATTCCGAGTACCTCAAGGGAGCATTGATATTCATTACGGTCGCAGAGACTGTCGAGATCCCAGAGACCTGAGGCTTTGTAAAGGTCTCAGGGATTACAAAGACTGACGACGCTCCTGGGGTACCCAGAGATGCCGCCGGTCGGGCGCCGCCTACCCCCACCCACTCCCAGGAGTGGCTCTCCCGGCCATCGACCGACGTTTGCGTCCCGGTGGCGGCGTTTTGGTCCGGCCGCCCGCGGCCATCGATCAGCATCAAAATGGCCTCTGAGCATAGCAGGAGAGGCAGCAATCAGCTCCGGGATGTCCGGCACGGCTGCCCAGGGGTCCACACGTGCCACAGTCGGGGCGACATTCAGCCGACCGGCGGCTGCCCGACCCGCTCCGGTTCATAACTCAATCATGCATTCGGGTCGTTGAGTACGTGTCCACTGTGCACGTCTGATGAGACAGCTGCTAGGGCGATAGGGCATGGAACTGCGGCCTACGGACGCCACCTGCGACCGTCCGGGGCTCAATGGCTGGAATACGGCCTCTACCGCTGTGTCCGCGGAACAGTTGTCGAACCGTGCTGCCTAGAGACGGCGGTCGATACGGGACCGCTCACACCCATGGACGACGTACCTGCACTCGACAAACACGCCCAGCCTTAGCAAGGGTGCAGTAGGTACCCGAACATGAGTACAAGTAGCTCGAGCTTCCAGCCTTTTGCTTTTGATCTGGATTTTCATGGCTAATACTTCTGGAAGCAGGGTGCATGCATGTCCCTTTTCCGTTTTCTTGGTACACCTATTTAGCAGTTTCCGGCCAGTTCAACCCACCCAACTTGTTTCGTGAGACATCGACTTTGAGCTCTCTTTTATTTTGGGAGACTTCAGACGCTGCACCATCTGCTATTCATGAATATGAACCGGGTAGAAGAGTCGCCAGGGTCCGTGGTCGTTTACAGAATGTTTTACGGACATGGAAAGATGCCAGTACGCCAGAGGGGCTGCTGGATGATCGTGTCGCGGCTAATCGATAGGATTATGGCCCACACGAACACGGAAGGACGCGGTGCGACATTTTCATACAAGCAATCCGCCTGAATTGCGTGACGGAGGGCTGGTCAGCCGACTAAAGCAGAGCTGCGGCGCGGCACCGACTTCCGCCGCACTGCGGAGGATAAATAAAATCTCTGTTCGTTCGGGCACTCTTTCCAATCGCTGAAAGCTTCAAATTTCAAAAGCAATCGTTCAACCACTGAAGGTGGACGAGTATTTATTATCATTAGGTACTTATTTTCTTTTGAAGCTGGCTAGTGAACCCAGTGTACCCAAGGTTCTACCAATAAATAATCTGTGCTCCGGGACTAAAACCTTAACAGCCTAAGCGATACAAGGACATGTAAGCCGAGGCGTTAGTGGATTTCTTATAAATACAGACACACCAGTGTACTACTTACTGCAGTCCATTGACGAAGAACTTCTCGGTGATGTAGTCGCGACAGTTGGAGTTCTCAAAGGCCAGGTAGAACTTATATTCATTGCTGAGCTTCTCGAAGCACTTCTTGCCCATGCTGCGCGGACATTTCTTGGTTCCGCAGCTACCATAGATATCTACCTCGATGTACTTCGCCAGCTCCTTGGCGTATTGAAGGCGCTTGTTGATGGCGCCGCAGTTAGATACAAACCACGCCACCTTCTTGGTCTTCTTGGCTGCATAGTTGATCTCCTGTTTACGAAAGTGAACGCTGTCATCGTAGTACACCCACTTCTCGTAGGGCGCCACGATGTCACTATCGTGTCTGTACGTAGCTGTCCAGTTAAAAAGTGGTTGCACATGCTTGAAGCTGACTGTGTGCATGGGACACTCGAGGAGGTACATGATCCAGGCCTGGCCGGGCCGGCGCTGGCCGTGCGGCCCGTGGAACCGGTCCTTGAACAGCACGGCGTCGGCAGTGTCGATCTGACTGCGCGACGTGGTGAGCTCGCACGTGTTCACCGGACATCCGTTCCGCACGAACTCCTCCTGGCCCGTCTTCAGGCGCGCGCCGAACCCGTCGTACAGCAGGATCTTCTTCAGCTTCCTGGGCGGCCAGGAGGACGAGTCGGCCGGTGGAGGCCGGTACAACAGCTGGTTGACAATCCGGTCACCACCGTCTTCCTCCGGCCAGAGTGCGAGCTCGCGAGGTAATGAGCCCGGACCTGGCTTGCGGCGACCGCCGCTGAAGAACCAGTGCCGGTCCTCTGGCACCAGCAATGTCCCGTCGTCAGCCGAGACGACGTTAGAGCCGGGCTCTCGAAGGGGCGATGCCTTTGGTGCCGCCGCCGCAGACCCCGCCGAAGCTACTGGTCTTGGCACCGGAGGTCCTGTGCCGTTTCTGGAGCCGCTGAGGGAGCGACTTCGCGGGGCCACCGCGCTGGCACCCGTCAGACTGACGGCCCAGGGTGGCTGGTCGCGCTGCTGGAAGCTGAGGAAGTTGATGAAGAAGAGCATGGCGCATATTGCCAGGCCGGCGTAGAGCAGGCCGCGCCGCGCTGACAGGCGCCGCATGATGACACGATGGCACTAGACGTGCGGTGACGTCATGGATGGCAGGCAGGTGACGTCATCGATGGCAGGCAGATGACGTCATCCGAACCTGCGGAGGAGAGGGCGGGTCAGAGCGGGCGACAGGTGGTGCCGTGGCGTGCAGCGGGCCGGCGCGGCGGCACGCTCCGCAGCACACCGCTCGAACGGGAACCACAGGTGACTGGAGAACCGGGGGACGGCGCGTCGCTGGTCTGATGCACCGTCGGCTGGATATTTAGACGGCCCGGGACACAAATGGTGTGGCATCGAAAGTTCCGCACGAAATGATAAGCGAACTTTGTAAAATACATAGTTGCACATTCACAGATGAACCTGCAACTTAAACGGAAGAATGGAAAATGGCGATTTATAATCAGCAAATTAAATTCACTGTTTGTCTGTTGTTGCCTCTACCTTTCCCATGAGGAATGGGTCCGTGTCTGAGTACCTAAATGAAATACGACAGTGATGAGGACCACAGCGACGATAAGTAACGTTGATAACGATAATGGCGACCAATGATCGACGACATGGGGATCACCGTGGGTCGGGTCGGGTCGGGTCACATACAGGGCTGGGTGGAGCCGGTCGTTTTCAGCGACATGATACCAGGATGCCCCCGGGCCCCGACAATTGTCAGAGTCGAACGGTTCTGGCGAGAACAAGGCCCCAATGCGACTATACCATTCATCCCAATGGCTTTACATTAGCCGTTTTCACGACGGTTATTTGATACACATTTGGTCGCATTGCGTGCGATTTGGTCACACGTGGTGCGAAATTAGATTCATTTCAGTTGATTCTTAGTAGTTTTCAGCTTGGGTTGGACTAATAGTTGCTACTTGCTTGCATACCTTATTTGTAAAATTATCAGGCATTGCCTACTTTTAATAAAACATCAAAAATTCATTACATGAAGATATCTGCTACACAAGACAGGTCGCTTTGGTCAAGTTGGTTGCATTCACCAGATAACCCGTCGTGAAAACGGCTGTTATAGCATAGTTACACGTTCCTCCCGCCGTTTCTTTCAGTGCTGGCCAGGAAGGACGAGATGTAATCATTGAAGACATTGTTGTGGTCCAGACAGTGCTGCCTTTCGGTCCGCCCCTCAGAGTGAAGCGAGAAGTGCCAATATACAAACTTCGGATGGGGGCTCCCACTTCGAGTTGGAGCCGGTCCTCGGTACGACGTTTGAACTTTGATCACATATTAAATAAGATATAAAAAGCGAAGCGTAATGCTGAAAGAGAGAGAGAGAGAGAGAGAGAGAGAGAGAGAGAGAGAGAGAGAGAGAGAGAGAGAGAGAGAGAGAGAGAGAGAGAGAGAGAAAGAGAAAGGAGAGAGAGAGAGAGGGAGAGAGAGAGAGAGAGAGAGAGAGAGAGAGAGACCGAGAGACAGAAATATGTACAGAGACAGAGGTAGTGTTTTGTTCCCTTTGCGATGGACCCGATGTTGGGTTCACCGAACCCATGAGGGGGCTGGCCTGTTGGCGATAACGCTCGAGGAATAAAAACTTGCCAACAGTAGCTAGCCTCTGAGGGTGACCCCGTATTGACCCCGCACTGGACTTCTCCCTAGCAACTGAACCTAATTAATTTGTGGTAATGCACCTACCACCATACCGCACGGCAAGGCCGTGCTTGAGTGCATACAGTGCATACCACACAATGCACAGTGCACAGTGCAAACCACTGCACCATGACGGTATCAGCTGTCTGGGAGGTGCAGACGGAGGGGAGGCAGGTGACGGCGGTGACGTATGTTCACCAGGTGACATTGGTGCCGTCACTGCCAGATGGCTGTCAGACTGGCAGCTGCGACAAGGCCGATACGGCGGAGGTTGAGGTGGGATTCGCCACGTGTGAGCCACCAGCATGGTCTGCAGACACATTTGTGTGTGTTGGTTTGTGGCTGGTCTGACTTCTGGGTCTGTGATTGTCTGAAAGCTAGCGGTTTGTCGTTTTGTCTGTCTGTCTGTCTGTCTGTCTGCCAGTCTGTCAGCCGGTCTGTCAGCCGGTCTGTCAGTCTGTCTGTCGGTCAAACGTCTGTCTCATTACCTCTGGTATGCATAGGTACACTGTGCCAACTGTATAAGGTTTCTTGCTAGACTGTGCAATTGTACACAATGCACACATGTGAGAACGCCTATGTAAATATGGGAGACATCAGACAAAATGAGTGTGTGTATCATTTGGCTTATGCCTATGCCTGTTTTTATTTCAGTGCTTTTCATCTGCAACACTGAGTCCGCATGCAAGTCTTGCTATGGTGGATGCCCTCGCGCTTATGATTGAATAATATAATTATTGAATGGTGTGAAACGTTTTTTTGAGCATGATTATGATTATAATGGAAATCAGATGGATTAGTAACCTTTTGCTCATAACTAATGTAAGCCAAAAAAGAAGGTCCAGCACCGAAAATATATTTTGGATTTGTTTTAGGCTTACATTAGTTATGAGCAAAAGGTTACTAATCCATCTGATTTCCATTATAATAATATAATTGACTTAGAATTAATTGAGAACTTTATGCCTACATACTTACATATAATATTATTAATATAACATGACATAAATATGATTATATTCTGGGGACACAAACTGCAAGAATCAATCATTTAACTATACGAATAGAAGGAGCTTACGAGATAGTCATATCGCTATGAATAGAACCATCTACTAAGAACAGAAGAGATCGATTAATGATTATCTTTCCAATAAGGAGCGTTCCTTCCTATTACTGCTTCTCGGGCACCCTCGCGCTAGAATGCGCGTGTCATCTGATCGACCTATCTCCTAGCACTCCTATCCGGGACCCCGAGCACCCATCGCTCCTCGAGCACTCATTCCCCCGGAGCACCCCTAGCAGTGCCGAGACTATCACCGGCCGTGATAGGGCGGAAGGAGGGCCGGGCGGGGTCGGGAGCGGGCAGCACACCCCGTCGAGACGGATGAACGCCCGATGAGCCCGCGCAGCCACTGAAGTGCCGGTATCCGTCATGGGTCGGCAGAGACGGCACCATGGCGCCGCGCCGAAGACTGGCGCAGACGAGCCGTATTCGGCGCATCGACTGCCGCGGCACATCGGGAGAGACGGGCGGCTACAAAGGAATCTTGGGCGGCTAATGCAGCTCTGATGTCGGGGAAAATGCCCAGCGGGCGTCCCTCCATACGCGGAGATAAAAGCGGTAGTCGTTGTCACTTGTCAGCTTATCTGGTACACACCAGTGCCAACCAGACACTCTAACGTGATGGAGAATAGTGAATACATTACATATAATGATATAAGGAGACGTCTGATTGACTTGTGTTTCTCCGGGAATCAACTCACCCGGCAGACAGGAATGTCAGCCATGCACCCGTCTAATCGACAACACGTCATGAACCCCTGGGCTTCCCCGCGCTGTTTCAGAGGAGGATAAGGAACCATGGTTAGGCTCGTCTTACTTTGTGGGCCATGGTTCCATGTACGGGGAGAGACAGAACGGATGCCTGCCCTACAAGTCCGGTTGCGCGGATGGCACTACACTTCGAGGAAAGAGTACCTTCCTTCTGGTTACCATGCACTCAAAGATCGAGTGCACCCATGTGTGTGCAGAGACGTGAAGGGGATTTATGTCATATGTGGCATATATCCTAGCACTCAGACTTTTCCCGCAGTCAGCCAGAGCCAGACACAATCGTCAGAAGAGTGGACTGTTACCAGAGCTGAGCTTGCCACTCGGGTCTCTATTGGCGACCCCTTGTCGCCTATAGGCAGCTCTATAGGCTGGGTCGCCTAGGCAGCTAGCTCAAGTGCCGCATGGCGCCATATGGCTGACTGTATATGTGTCTTCCGTCGGCCCCGACGACACCTGGTCGACCAGCTGAGACGAGAGGTGCCATTAGGGACAGCAGCCACATCCGGTGAGTCTGATCCCGAGTGGCGCAAATGGGCGTCATAAATCCAACGACAAATCTCGGGAAAATATTAACCTCATTCGGCACTGGAAATAGTTCGGGCTGTCCATTTTAACAGGCTCGGGATGCATTATGCAAGGTTATCTACGGTGTGCGAAAACAAAGTTAGCTAGACCCACTTAAATAAAAATAGCACAACAACAATAAGCATAAAAATTAACATGTTTATGCATTATACATACAAACTTATATTATGCAATTATGTATGAATAAGTACCTATATAAGGCCCTAAGCATGCATAAAAAGATAATATGGATAAAGCATGTTTGCCTAAGGTGCGTCAGAAAAGAGGAAAACCAATTAGAATTTAAATCCTTGCTTTAGAGCTTATTTCATTATTTCTATGATGAAGAAGTTGTGGAACAAAATCCACCTCAATTTGCACTAATGAGAACCGCAAACGTGATCAACAACATGAATACACAATGCAAATTTAATGACATTCTCCTCATTATGCTCAAGGAGGATACGGACAGCACACAGCCGCAGCTCTTGCCGAGCTGTGGGCCAGGAGCCAGGCCAGTCGGCTCGGTTGGTGCCCGCTCACGAATCGGTGAGGTCATTTGATATGCGCCACGACCCCCTCTCCCGGGCCGGTCGGTCGTCGGCACGTACTGGCTGCAGTGGGGCGGGACGGGGGCATGCGCAATCTCCCTGCAGCACGACAGTGGGAGTATAGAGCGCCCTTCACCGACGGTTGGGACACGAAGTCGTCTCCCGAACGATCGTACACAGCACCGAACTCATAACAGTTGGGAAACGGAGCACTCTCCCAGTATAAGCACTTCCCCCCCCCCCTATACAGGCATTATCCATGTGTATAATCACTCTAACATGTATAAACACTCCCATATGTAAGCAATCTATCAAATAATCGGGGTAGAGTCGACTGGCGTCTGTCTATAGGTAACAGTGCGGACAGGGACGGATGCAGAAAAGAGGGCATTTCTATCTTTTAATAGCTTCTAAGTTAGGAGCCCTAACCTTGAAAGCCTGCACCCACTTTGGACATTGTCCTTTGCCGATGCAAAGGTCATTTAAGAATAATAAGCAGGCACGTACCCAGGATTTCGCCCAGGAGGGGGCCACCTGCTTTCGAAGGGGCCCCCCACAGTGTATAGGGCCCCCAGGTTCCCCGGGGGCCCCCGGGAGTCATGAGGAACCTTTCGATGGTGGGGGGGGGGGGGGCATAGCGGGTCCGGTCTCTCCTGCAGACGTAGGTGAGAAAACGCCACGTGTGTGGGAAAACGCAATTCAGTTCTTTACAACCTAATGTAGCATTTGGTTGTGATTTCTCGTGTTCAACTTCATCAAAGTCAATTAAAAAGGTCTCTGTAACGGTCTAAGCCTTGAGAAAATGTGGAAAATTGGAAAGTAAAAATATTTTTGCTTGAGGAGTGTGCATGAAACGCACGGCATTTTATGAGCGAGCGCCTCAATTATTGAACATCCTCCAATTCCGGATATGTAGGTATATAATATACCTAATAGTGGGGAATAAATGTCTCGTTATCGGAATTCCACTATCTGGCAACTAGCCCTATGTAAACGCGGCTATTATATGTTTGTATTAGAATCTTGTGGCCGCAGTCGTGCCACTGCGGCGCCGCCGCCGCCCCGTCCAGGATCGGGATGAGTTATATGGCATTGTGCGGGGCGGGGCCGGGAGGAAACGGCCGGCGGCACGCGCAGCGCAATTGTAAATTTAAGATATGTCATTTAAGGCACGTAGGCCGCCAAGCTGGCGCCTTCCGTCACCTCGTCGCTGCTGTGCAAGTTCGCACTCGTTTTGGGCGTGTTCTAGACGTTTCGTAGCCTGTTGAATAAAAGGTGGGTCACGTACGACCCCCGGCGAGTCTGGGCCGGCGCGCGACGGAGGCAGCTGGCAATACAACGGCAATGTGGACATAAGGAGTTTACTACAAGCTATTTCGGCCTTGAAAGACTGCCGTGATGGGGAACGAGAAGGAGACCTGTGATGGTTCGGACGCTGCGGCTGATCTCCGCTTAATCCCGGAGTTTGACGGTGTGTCGCAGCCCGTGTGCGAGTGGCTGGACAAGGTCGAACTTGTGTGTCAGCTGCGCGGCATCAAGGGACTGCACGTCGTCGTCCCGCTGAGACTCACTGGTGGTGCGTTTGCGGTATATCAACAGCTCGGAGAAGATGAGAAGAAAAAGTACGAGGACATCAAAAGGGCCCTGACATCGGCGTTTGCTTCGGATCGGTTTGAAGCCTACGACCAATTTGAACGTAGAAGGCTGCGTCCAGGTGAGACGGTGGACGTGTTCGTCTCTGAGCTGCGCCGGCTGGCTGGCTTGTTCGGAGGTATGCCGGACGACAGCCTGGCATGTGCCTTCGTGGCCAAACTGCCAGATTCAGCACGCCGTGCGCTCAGGGCTGGATCACGGATGGAGGACATGCCGTTTAGCCAGCTAATCGGTCGCGCTCGGGCCGTGCTAGCCGACGAGGAAACAAGCACCGCGGCCGCCGCCGCTGGCACAAGGACTGGAGCACTCCCGGCCACAATGAAATGCTACTCGTGCGGGCAACCGAACCATATCGCCCGCGACTGCACGGCAGGCCGCGGACAGCGGGGCCGTGGAGGCCCCCGTGGTGGACGGAGCCTCGTGAGGTGCTACAACTGCAACCGGCAGGGGCACATCGCCTCTGCGTGTCCGGAAAACGACGCGGGAGGGGAGAGCTCAGCGCCAGCCTCCTCTCCTGTCGACCAGTGAACGGGGCGCTGCCAGTCGCGCAGCTGTCGGTGGACGGAGCGAGCTGCAAAGCGCTGGTTGATACAGGATGCAGCCAGTGTGTAGCTCACGTGTCAGTTTGTCGGAGGTGGAACCGACGCCCGGTGAGCGTGATGACAGTGAGTGGAGGGCGTTATTGGTGTGAGGGGTCAGGCGTGGCACGCGTGCAGCTGCGGTCCGGTGAATCAGTGTCCGTAGATGTGCTCGTCGTAGCACGTAAGCCACTGGGGTTTGAGTTCATCCTCGGGATGAATGGTATCAGAGCACTGGGTGGCGCTACAGTGAGTTCGGATGACCGAGTCAGATTCGGAGTTGAGGCAGCGGTGTCTCATATAGCGGCGTCAGTGGCCTCACCCGGTGACCGGGTCAGCTGTGATGGTGAGAGGACTGGGGTGTCGCGTGCAGTGGCAGCGACTGCACGGGTGAGTCATGATCAGGCGAGCAGTGAGGCGGCCCCAGCGTCAGGTGCAGCGGCGGCAGCTGCAGCAGTGAATCGAGCTGACAGCAGTAAGGGGCAAGATTACTTTACTACTCGTAAGGGGGATCCGGTGTTGGGTGCGGCGGCGGCGGCCGCACCGGCTAATCGAGCCGACGAGAAGGACTTTGTGGTGAGCTTTGATGAGACAGAAAAGAAGTGGTCGGTGGAGTGGAAATGGTGTGGAGGAAAGGAACCCGAGCAGCTGCACAATACAGCAGAGGAGTACGCGATTCCAACAGAAGCCCGACACGAATACGAGCGAGAACTCTCCAAGTGGGTGGCAAATCAATGGCTCGTCCCTTATGATGAGAGCGTGCACGGGAGGGTCAAAGGCACGATCCCGCTCATGGCGGTCATCCAACCGAAGAAGGACAAAGTGCGTCCCGTCATGGATTTCAGAGAGTTAAATACGCACCTGGACCCGCATACAGCTGACGCGGATGTTTGCAGTGAAAAAATCCGTGAGTGGCGTCGGTGTGGACGAAACGTGTCTCTCATAGATCTGCGAGACGCTTACCTGCAGATCCACGTGCACGCATCGCTGTGGCCGTATCAGACTGTAGTGTTCCAGGGCAGACGGTGGTGTCTGAGCAGACTTGGCTTTGGGCTCAGTCTCGCACCGATGGTGATGAGAAAGGTGCTGGAAATGGCCCTGAAACGTGACCCGAGGGTGCACACCGCTACATCACCTTACGTGGACGACATACTCGTAAATGAAAACATCGCTACTGCATTAGAGGTGAAGGGTCATCTGGAGGCGCTCGCTCTGACCTGCAAATCCCCGGAGAAGGTGTCAGAAGGTGCTCGTGTCCTGGGCATTCGAGTCTGGGGGGAGCGGCAAGGACTGTTCTGGAAGCGGGACAACCAGGATCTACAGCCGCCGCCAAAGCTGACGAGGAGAGAGGTCTTCTCGCTGTGCGGACGTCTGACAAGTCAGGTCCCGGTGTGTGGCTGGCTGCGTGTCTCCGCATCCTACCTGAAAAGACGCGCCACTGCAGCGACAGACGGCTGGGATGACGAGATCACCGACCCAGAACTCCAGAAAATGGTCATGGAAACGCTGCAGCGCGTGAAAACGGCCGATCCCGCACGAGGTCGCTGGGATGTCACCGGCGATGAGGGAGTCGTGTGGGTGGATGCCAGCTCCCTCGCCATAGGAGCCGTGCTGGAGATGGAAGGCAGCATCGTTGAGGACGCCTGCTGGCTTCGGAAAAATCCCGAGACACACGTGAACCTTGCAGAACTGGACTCTGTTGTGCGTGGCATCAATCTGTCCCTGGCATGGAACCTGAAGAAAGTGACTGTCGTGACGGACTCGAAAACGGTCTATCACTGGCTAACAGATGCGCTCTCCGGCAGAGCTCGGATAAAGACGAAGGCGGCGAGTGAAATGCTGATTAGAAGGCGCCTGGAGACCGTGAAGAGTCTGAGAGGGAGTGTATTAGAATCTTGTGGCCGCAGTCGTGCCACTGCGGCGCCGCCGCCGCCCCGTCCAGGATCGGGATGAGTTATATGGCATTGTGCGGGGCGGGGCCGGGAGGAAACGGCCGGCGGCACGCGCAGCGCAATTGTAAATTTAAGATATGTCATTTAAGGCACGTAGGCCGCCAAGCTGGCGCCTTCCGTCACCTCGTCGCTGCTGTGCAAGTTCGCACTCGTTTTGGGCGTGTTCTAGACGTTTCGTAGCCTGTTGAATAAAAGGTGGGTCACGTACGACCCCCGGCGAGTCTGGGCCGGCGCGCGACGGAGGCAGCTGGCAATACAACGGCAATGTGGACATAAGGAGTTTACTACAATGTTTTACTAGGAATCGAGCTCAATTGTACTTTTAGCCAGAAAATAAATGCTTGGGTAATTCTGGGACACTCTGTATTAATTGGAGGAATAGGACTTAGGAGGAAATGCGATTGCAAATCGACCCACATCCCTGTGTTAGCCAATGACGCCTTTGGGGCCAAGGTTGGGGGTATTCAGTTTAGCCTTTTTGTTTTTCTGTGATATCTCCGGCACCGTGAAAGATATTGGCTCCTTCAGATGAGTGCCTACTCCAGTCACTACTTATATCCAGTAGCCAGTAGCCACTCAGATTATTTGGGATCAATCAGGTGATAAGCGTACTTTCAGACGACCAGGGGCCCCCAGTCGACCAGGGGTTCCCAGGCGACCAGGTCCTCCAGATGACTAGGGGCCCCACTGCCCCAGGCGACCAGGGCCCTCCAGGCGACCAAGGGCCAATGCGATCAGGTCCCCAAAGCGATCGGTGGCCCCCAGGCGACCAGGGGGCCCCCATGCGACCAGGGGGCCCCATGCGACCAGACCCCCGGCTACCAGGGGCCCCAGGCGACCAGGGGCCCTCTAGGTGACCAGCGGCCGTCAGGCGATCAGGGGCCCCCAGGCGACCAGGGGATCCCAGGCTACCAGGGGCCCAAGGCGACCAGGGTCCCCCAGGCGACTAGGGGCGACCGGGGGCCCCAGGCAACCAGGGCCCCCATGCGACCAGGCCCCCCGGCTACCAGGGGCCCCCTGGGCGACTAGGTACCCCCAGGCGATCAGGGGCCTCAATATCATGCGACCAGAGGCCCCCCATGCGACTAGGGCCCCCTAGGCGACTAGGGGCCACAGACTATCAGGGGCTCGTACGACCAGGCCCCCGGCTATCAGGGCCCCCTAGGCAACTAGGGGCCCCCAGTCGATCAGGGGCCTCATGCGACCAGAGGCCTCCCATGCCACCAGGGCCCCCTAGGCGACTAGGGGCCACAGGCTATCAGGGGCCCCCATGAGACCAGGCCCCCGGCTACCAGAGGCCCCCTAGGCGAACAGGGGCCCAGGAAACTGGGGGCCCTTGGATGACTGCAGGGGCCTCTCGGGTACCCAGGGCACATAAATGAAACTTTAATATCAATTTTTCTTCCGAGTAAAAGACGTTTTATCCAGTGTTTAAAAAAATATCCTGGGGCCTGAGGGGCCCCCTGAGCGCCTTCGGCGCTCAGGGGGGGGGGCCTTGGCCCCCGTGGCCCCCCCCCCCCCCTTGGGTACGTCACTGATAATAAGTGTACATTCCATATTTCACCCATCCTTGCCAATATTTACCAATCGCCTGCATTTCCAGCTGTCTCTGGAAAGTGCTCAGATGTTTACGACATTGATTGTGCCGTATTGCAGCCGGTCGGCCCGGTGGGCCTCGGAGCCGGTCCGACAGTGCAGTAGGACGTGGGCAGTGCCGGCAGCGCACTCAGCACCAACTGCTGCGGAACAAAACAGCATCGATTGGCGGCCGCGCCGTGCGGCGACAAACATTGCGCGCCCGTGCGGCCGTATTGGCCGCAGGCTGTGGCACGGCGCACTCGGGCCAGTAATTTGATAGATCGGCGGCGCCCCATGTGTCCGCAGTGCCGAGCACACAGCGCCAGAAGTTTGAGTGCCAAACACGAATTAGCGGATGGGCAGATGTTTGTTTCCAGTGTTTGCATATCTTATATTTTGTGGGTATTATAGTTGGGTACATTTTTAATCCGGACAATAAAGCAAATTGGCGGCAGGCGAAATGGCTATGGCTCTGAGATACAGATTTAATTCAACGTGCCTAATGTGCTTTGGATATCGGTTACGCCTGCACCACGACGTGATTTCTGTCACTGCAGAGAGGTCTGGATAGTATAATAAACATTCCTTTTAGTAAATACTCCAAAGGGTGAGCTTATTTGCTACTCGAACTCACAACGCTGCATGCCATAGAGGCAATGTAGGTGTCTGTCTGTATAGGTCACAGAAACGGTGACATCTCAACAGGCCGGCGCAGTCGGGCCCGTTCGCCTGTAGTGCGGCCTCGCCACCCAGTGCCAAAGTGTGGCCGATAACGATATCGGGCGCACAAGTGGAGCCGTCCTCGGCGCGGGCGTCACACCGTTCCACGGCGCCCGTCTGGCGTTAGAAACAGAAACATCTGACGAGGCGGAATGGTGAATGGGGCTGGCCGGGATCAACTGACTGGGCTGAATGTCAAGGTGGCTGGCGGGGCTGAACCGTCAGGGGAGCTGGTGGAGCTGTGATGCACCGTCAGTACAGCTGACGAAACTGAGCTACAGGGACGAAACTGAATGCTCAGATAAACTGACGTAATTGAAATGTAAGGCAGCTGAACTTGACGAGGGATGAATTGTCGGGGGCTGAACTGAAAGAGCAGCGGAACTGTCAAGACGGCAGTGCTCTGAACTCGCGGCTCTGAACTGCCGCTGAACTGTCAGGAGGCCGAACTGCCCGGGCTGAGCTCTCGGGAGGCTGCACTGCACTCAAGGACGGCTGTCGAAGCAGCAAACTCTGTCAGCCGGGGCCGGGGGCCCGGGGCTGAGCTGTCGGGCGGCTGAGCTGTCGGGCGGGGCTGAGCTGTCGGGCGGGGCTGAGCTGTCGGCCGGGGCTGAGCTGTCGGGCGGGGCTGAGCTGTCGGGCGGGGCCGGGGCTGAGCTGTCGGGCGGGGCCGGGGCTGAGCTGTCGGCCGGGGCTGAGCTGTCGGGCGGGGCCGGGGCTGAGCTGTCGGCCGGGGCTGAGCTGTCGGGCGGGGCCGGGGCTGAGCTGTCGGCCGGGGCTGAGCTGTCGGGCGGGGCCGGGGCTGAGCTGTCGGCCGGGGCTGAGCTGTCGGCCGGGGCCGGGGCTGAGCTGTCGGGCGGCTGAGCTGTCGGGCGGGGCCGGGGCTGAGCTGTCGGCCGGGGCTGAGCTGTCGGCCGGGGCCGGGGCTGAGCTGTCGGGCGGGGCTGAGCTGTCGGGCGGGACTGAGCTGTCGGCCGGGGCTGAGCTGTCGGGCGGGGCCGGGGCTGAGCTGTCGGGCGGCTGAGGGGAAGGCTATTACCGGAAGTTAGCTGTTGGTCGGGTTAAAGTTGGCTATCGGCTCGGCTGTTTGGCTCTAACTGCCAAACACCGGCTTTCACAGGGACCAATAACACACCGGGCGCTTGACTGCTGTCTAAAATACGGCCCGGCGGCCCTTTGACAGCGGCCAGATTCCAGCAATGTTGACGCCAGCGTAAAATAAGCACTACTATAATTCAAAGATAATTGCAGAAACCGGAATTCTGGCGTTCTGTCATTATAAGTAGAGCAAGGCAACTCAAAGCAATGAATGGTTCTCCCGAAAGACCAGATCCACAATTGACAATTTCAGTGCGGTAAAATTCAACCATGAAAGTCCAATCTTTTCAAAAGATGGATTGAAAGAGCGAATGACATTCAACTAACCTCGTCAGGAGAACAGACCACCTGTGCACGGGAGCCTGGTGCTGTGTTCGATTGTCGAACCGGCGAGGACCGACGTGGTTGGACCGGGCGCCGCTGGCGGAGCGCCGACCCCGCCGCTGGCGGAGCGCCGACCCCAACTGCCACCGGCGGCGCGGCCTATCGTCGACACCGGGGCTCGCGGCGTCACGCCGCCCCCGCCACCGCCCCCGCCCCTCCTGGTGCTGACTGCTGACACGTATACCGGCTATGGCAGTGATGCAAACTCAATAAAAAGGCACCACTGCACCAGTTTACTGCGCTGTGTATCAGGTGTGCTGTACATACATATGATGGATGGAGATGGAGTGCTACAGATAGTATAAGATTGGGGAAAATAAAAAGCTGTCCGGCTGATATACCGGTCCATGCGTTATAGGTAATGAATATAATGACACATTTTTAAGGATTCAACTTGTAAAAGCAGCCATAGGCGGCGGAACGGGGAGGGCACCGGGGCACCGTGCCCCCCTTTGATTTTACCATTTTAGCATTAGCCCTATGGGCGTTGCATGGAAAGAATGGGACCAAAAGTCGGCAGTGCCCCCCCCCCCCTTAATTGAAGGCGTTCCGACTTCCACCGCTACTGAAAGCAACGATCAAGAACTTGTCATGTACGGGTACCCGCAGTTGCTACTGTACACGAACCCCAACTCTAGCCGTCTGTCCTGCCCATCAACAACCGACAACATTGATATCGACTGCCGGTCCCTGTACTAGAGCAGCTGAGGTTTTCTGTGCGTGCCCTCTGACAGCTTATCGTTGTTCCCTGTGAGGGTGCTGGGACAATTTACTCAGGGTCCCTGTACAGTAGCAACTGCGGGTCCCCGTACCTATGACGTAGGTGCATGTGTGATAAAAAATATAGGCTTTTAGGCGAGGATAAGGACTGCCAAATGCATTAAAGGTAGTTGTAGTTGCATTAAAGGTAGGTTGTAGTTACATAACCGTTTAAATTTTAAGATAATAGCAATACAAGGCCTTTATTGTATGTTTTCATTCCTCTGGTTAGTTCTATTTCAAAAATTACACTGATACCGGTGTTGAAAATAAACCTTAGCATCAAAGTGAACTTATACCTATACCTACAGGCCCACCAATCTTTATATGGAGCATCACGAAGGATGCCGACGATTGTCATATTTGTAAACGTCACTTTTTACTTATTTAACCGAATGCATTGTACCCATGACTTATTACTAGTGCATACATAGGTACTATGCTCTTTGTTATGACCTGCAAATTTTGCCACTGGATTCATGTCGCCCGCACAGCATATACCAGTGTTAATTACATTCCGCAGCGCCGGGGCTATTTCCTACTACAAAAGAACACCCTCATGAGGCCGAGCACCCGTGCTAATTTGGCCATAGAGCCGCCCTGGACATTGTATTGATTTCTGCAAACGTGTTCAACAGAACGAACCTATAATTGCCGTTGGACGTACAAATACAGACCACCGCGGTCATTATAGAGGCGCCTTTGGCGCGGCGCATCGGTAACATTGCCGGAACAGACAAATGACACCGCTATATTATGGGGACTCTGTACAAGTGCGCGGCGATGGTGCGTGTTTGGACGTACCGTAGCCCGACGGTGTGTATTTTGCGGGTTTTGTGGTGACAGTACACCTGTGGCGCGACCAAAACACGTCGACCGGCGCAGGGGGAGACGGAGGACGACCTGTCATAACTGCAGCTGGCCGCCATTTATATAGCGGATGTAACACAGCAAAATACCTATAAAATAACACTGCAACACACACTGTTACACACAACGAAAGGATGAAAAAATAAAGTATAAAAATCAGAAGGAGAGAGAGAGGGGGAGAGAGGGGAGAGAGAGAGAGAGAGAGAGAGAGAGAGGAGAGAGAGAAGACAAAAACAGACATATATCTGCCGAAAGCGCAGCGCAGGAAGAAGAGGGTTCGTCGCGAATTATAAATCATAGAGGGGCTATTTGAACTGGGTCATGTTTCTCACCCCTCCTCCCTCCTCCCCCTCGGCCCTATAGTAATAACCTGCGACGGGTGGGTCATATGCGCCAGCCGCGCCTCCCTTATATCAGCCGAGGTGGAATACTGCAATACAGCAAAGGAGCGACATCAGTTTCCCTTACTAATATACGCCGCAAACTCAAGACGGTATGACGCTGATGACTGTCGGTAAGTTAGGAGTACACCGCCCGTACTATAACGAAGATAAACCTGGCTAGCGCGTCTTGGGCTTTGGATGTTTTCCGCTTTATTTTCATTTAGCAACCGGCAGGTGGTATGGTTCACCTTCAATCCATTTAGTTGACAGTCAAAGAAGTTATATCATACGCTCTGTTCTTTTTAATCGTAAGACGTCTCACGTCTTCTTTTTTTTTTCTACAGGGTGTCTCAAAAGTTCGTTCACACATTTCCCATGCCAATAAAGCATATAAGAACCGGCCAAAAGTATAAGGTTTTGGTGTCTGTGTGTACACTAGACAAATATGCATGCTTTGACAACTGATTAAGAAGGTTGGAAACCAACCCCTTTGCTGTATCTCCAAAAATATTTGGCCATACCGATTTTTGTTGCTCCGTCAGCTGCTGGAGGCTGATAAAAGGTTACCAGCTTTCAAGCTCTTGCAGGGGAATCCCCTGCAGTTTCTGCGTCGGATTTAGTTTTGACTAGCTCCCCGGCAACATCTGCTTTTCCCTGAAAGCCGACAGCTTGCATCGACACCATTCTTGAGTATTTTGTAGGCATTCTCTGGCGCTAACTCCTTCATGAATGACTGGCGCCGACATCCCAAGCGCCATTTTCCTTTTCAAAACGACCCCAGTCCTGAACAAACGGGAAGTGCCAGGAGTAAATTTTTCGCACCATATGGTAACAGAATGTGTCGGACGTCTGTTTCTCAGACACATTGTGCAAATTTTGCAAATTCCAAGCGCTCGTCATTCCCCATGCCAAGACCTTCGCTCGGTTGCGGACTGTTTTCCTCGGGAGATGTTCTGCTTTGTAAACGGCCCAAACCTGTCCATCGTGTGGTTTTATCGGGATTTTGTGTTTAAAAGAAAATTATTCGCTGCAGATCTGCCTCTTCAAACTTCGTTAGATAAAATTTTACAATAACTGACACTTTTGGAGGGTCAGGCGTCCTTGGCATTGACGATTTTTGTGTTATTGTCCCCAAAAATTAGCGTTATAGATCACTGAGAAAAAAATTGACTCCATATGGGTCAAAACTCTTGAAAATGCTCCCCTGAAAACTCCTGAAAACCATCGATAACACCCTTTCCAGCAGAGTTATTGAGTGTGTTCTAGGGTAACTTTGAGCCTTCCTCATTTTGCGAAAGAGTTTTCAAGAGTTCTCAATGGATGGCGAAATGACTCCATGTGTGACACCCCATAACTCTGTGACGCAACTCTCCATTACTCCCGAAAAACATTTCCCGAACGTTCCGACAGGAGTAAAAGGGGAGTTACGAAGGGGTTTTAGCATACGTCGCGAGGCTGCCGTGGCCGCCATCTTTTGCGCGTAGTATACAGCACGTTGTGCCGGGCGGCGGGCGAGGTGTTAGTGAAGAGCGTGTTGACTTAGACGGACCTGACCTATACAGTGACGGATAATTGGAACTTACTTTGGATTTAAAGGTAAGCTTAGCTGTATTTCTCATCATGCTTTTATAGTGCAAAGTGTTATAATGCTGTGATGAGAACATATGGTAGGTAACCCCATGTTCTTGATGGGCTGGAATGGTCTGTGTAAGGGTAATCGATTTGTTTCGCTCCTGAGTGAGATAAAGATCGGAAACAGCATGCTCTGAGTATCTACATATTGGCAAATATCATACATTTTTTCCCTCGCATAAATTGGAAAGTTAGGGTTATACAAGCTTTACACGTCATGGATCCTATTGTTATTGCCCAATTGTTTTAATACCCATGTCAATGACAAATATCAAATTTGAAGGGCTTTCAAAGCAGAGTCAGAAAATTAAACTATCTTGGCATAAAAGCCTTGATTTTCCTAGCCCCCATATATAAAAAATCAGTTACCTACCACTGCCACTGCCCAATGGGGAAAACCACCGACAAACCAGCATGTTTTATAAATTTTGTCTAAATTGTTGTATTTTTTTTTTTAGAAAGTATCCATAAATGAAGTTCGTTCTTTAATGTTAACATGGGTACGTATGCAGCGTGTAACGCGTCCTTAGCTTATTTTTAGCGACCTGCTCAACTTTTTGAGCGCTCAAGTGCGTTTTATAGCATTTCCCTAATGTGTCTGCAACTAAGATGGAGGCTGTTAACTTGCCCTTTAGACTTTCACTGAAACTTAACTTTAACAATATTGTAGTGCATAAAAAGTATGCTAACTTTGCAATCTCTTGCTTTCATTATTTTGACATCATGTGCGGAAATGCAGTATCAGTGCCAACATGTCAGGTCGCGTGTGTCTCGTCTCGTCCATCTTGTCTCATCTGCCTACCTCTCAGTCTCTTCCCTCATTTCTTCCTTCCATCTTTCCTCGCTTCCTTCCTAACTCCCTCCTTCCCCTCCCCTCTCTCTCCCTTTCTTTCTCCCTCTCTCCCTCCCTCCCTTCCTTCCTTCCTTCCTTCCTTCCTTCCTTCCTTCCTTCCTTCCTTCCTTCCTTCCTTCCTTCCTTCCTTCCTTCCTTCCTTCCTTCCTTCCTTCCTTCCTTCCTTCCTTCCTTCCTTCCTTCCTTCCTTCCTTCCTTCCCTCCCTCCTTCATTATTTCCCTCCTTCTCTTTTTTCTTTCTCCTCTATTTCCTCCCACGCAATGTTAAGTGTACCTACCTATAATTTCATGGTGATCAACATTTTGCAGGGGATGAGCTGGAGAGCCTGCATCGCATCCCGCAAGACACGTCGGAAGCCAACGGAGGCCCGCAAAATAACCATCCCACCATCGTGAAAGGAGAGCCGGACGAAGAAGACGCAGTATTCGTCGAGGCCCAGGAGGTGGTAGCGGCACCACCAGACCAAGCATTCCTGCTGTGGTAGGCCGCCTTTTGGATTTTTAACGTCAAAACTCGCGACCGTGTAGCATAGGTATGGAGTGAGATCCCCGGAGAGCGTGCCGCGGCTGGATGTCGAAAGCGTTTGTCAATTTTTGAAGCCTCCCACCGCCCCGGACTATGAATACACATTTCTTGAAATATATTTTTTATCTGTGCTTCGGTACACGAGCTTTGGGTGGTTACGCTATTCGTCCAATATTTATTTTCGAGGGGGGGGGGGCTGGAGTGGAGTGATGGGAAGTTTGGGTGAGTTTGATGGGGAGTAACTATAGAGGTATACCATGAATCTGTAAACGGAGTTTTGGGGAATAATGGACTGGAGTAATTGGGAGTAATTATGAGGCAGTAAGAGAGTCATTGAGAGTAATGGAAGGGAGTTTCAGGGAGTATGTTGTTTGTTTTGATAGGGTAAAGGAGAGAAATGAAGAGTTTTCTAGAACGGTAGGGAGAGTTGCAGAGAGTTTCTCGAGGGAAGTTTTGGGGTGTAATGGAGAGTTTTGGAGGGGGTGTAATGAGGAGTACCACCTGGGAGTTTTAGGGTGTCGTTTTGGTGAACTCCCCCTGGGGGCGTCATGCGGAGTCAGGATTTTTCTCAGTGATATTATAAACAATTTTAAATTATAATTTGTCTTTATTTTACGATGACCTGCACTTTTTGAAAATGGGTACCTAACCTCTGTCTGTGACCTTCTTAAGCCAGTTTTCAATAGTTATGACCGCATTTTCAGCTGCTTTCCAGAACACGAGTCTGCTGTCGTGCGAGGGTCGTTCAAAACGCCGTTAGTCTCGCATGGTTTCGTCCTTCAAAAATTTTAGCCACCGTTTTTATGAGATGATCATCATGTTGCACTCATCCTCGCCGACACTTAGCCATGTGTCATTTCCGACTTAACCATTCCCATTACCTACTCCTGAAACAGAGAGTTTCACAACATACCCGACTTTGCAACCTACATTTTCGTGTCTGACCCATGGTCAGAGGTGAACCCTTTTTGTGAGCTCATGAAGGGTCGAATGCACTTGAAAACAATGAAACTGCTTGAGGAAAGTTGTCACCAATGCCCATGCAAAATTTCGACTGTTAATTTCTTGTTGATTCAGAATTATTGACAAAAAAGCATGGCTGGTACCTGTGAACGAACTTTTGAGACACCCTGTAGATACATCGTTCGCCATCGCCTCCTTTGTATTCTGGCATTCTCCTTCCATCGAGTTCAGCTAATAGCTTCTCGGACAATATATGCACATAAATGCATGAACGTATAAAGCGTTCTTGATTGTTCATGCATTTATGTGCGCAAAG
Source organism: Amphibalanus amphitrite (assembly GCF_019059575.1). Taxonomy (NCBI): domain Eukaryota; kingdom Metazoa; phylum Arthropoda; class Thecostraca; order Balanomorpha; family Balanidae; genus Amphibalanus; species Amphibalanus amphitrite. The sequence continues at coordinate 52,040 of NW_024882483.1, read as the reverse complement.
GGGGCTTTCCGGGGCTTCTCCTAGACCAAGAAATCGACCGAGGCAGTGCAAGACATAGGTAAGTATTGTCTGTTCTTTTGAGAAGTTCCCGAACAACAACGTGACAAGGCAAATACCATAAGTGTAACTTTATATCTCTTTGTGGGTGCTCAAGCACCCCCAATCCTGAGCTCAGCACCCCCTGCCTCCCTAAAGCACCCCCTGCCTCCTTAAAGCACCCCCAGCCTCCTCAAAACATTCCCAGCTGACTCAAGGCCCTCAATAATCAGTATTTTTTTCTCCTAGTACTGTAATGAGCTCAGTGAATCATGCAAATACTATGCTTACTCAATTCAGTGACTAAGAGAATATACATTTAATAAATTACCACAAATTAAGATGTTAGATGCATGATATTTGCGTTTACATTGCATCTGATATTATGGTGCTTGGGACTAAGTAGATCTCCAATCTAACATATGAAGGTTGGCAAACAATGTCAATGGCTGTAAAATTTATCGACATTCACAACACCATACTTAGTTCCTCTGTTTGGGTAAAACATACAAGCATGTATAAGCAGCCACCAGCCTAACAATATCCAATTTTCTGTAATATTCTAAAAGTTCAGTACAACCTGGGTCAATGAATCAAGTGGGACATGATGACAGAGAGATCCCATAGCAGCCCAGTGTTCGGGCGTACTGGAAAGCCTCACGCCGGAAGGACATGGAAGGGTGGTAAAAGTCCACCGACGGACCTTGTGCCAAAAATTGATTGCACAACCGAGGAATATGCACAGAAAGACAGTTCTTTACGGTGTTGACTCTCCCGAAGTGCACATGAAACAAGCCCGTGCGGCGGTTACGCCTCCCAGGCACATTAACCCTCGCCGGTACAGGCCAATTTGCGTCCTTCGACGCCACAAGGGAGGGGGTGGTACATACGACCCCCCTCGCGTTTGGCCCCTGATCGAGCTAGAGCTTCGAGGAAAAAACGAGCGTGTTGCCCGTCACGAGAGGAAGCCGATGATATCCAATTTTAAGGGCCTAGATCATCGGCCGACCTTCCAGGTCAGGTCAATGACCCAAAAGTCGGGAAAATCGGGACCTGTTAGAAAGTCGTAAAGTGTGGCTGTTAAGGGGTTTTCTGGGGTGCTGATCACGAATATCGTGTTAGTTTTGATCACAGATGATGTCTTTGGGCATTTAGACCAGGTCGGGTCAGGTCAGGTCAGGTCAACCGGTAGGGGTCGTGACGGGTATTCGTAGAACGTGTCAACCGCCTCTGACAGCTTCGTAGCATGTTACGAAGGCACCAAAACTACTTCGTAAATGTTCAAATGGTTGATAAATTCGAGTTCAGCTAAAAAAACTAGCCTAGAAACATGTTAAACTCGCAAAAGTGAACCGAGGTCACCAAAGGTCAATGACCTGACCTGACCATCAGGTGATCTCGACATCCACCATGCATGGGAGCAACATCAGATCACATGTTTGAACGTTTGAATGAAACCACGAAAAGCTTGCAAACGCGCGGCTAATGCGAGCCGACATACGCCGAATCGCGATTCCGGCCAACCATGGTCACGGAAAGTAGGTCACATCACAGGTCAAAGGTCATTCGGGTCAGGGTCATGAAATTTTAAGGATTGCAAACCAATCGATTGGTGTAAAATTGATCAATGCGAGGGTACTAAAAGTTTCGTCGCGATCGGCCGCTTTTTACGCGGGTTATTCGCGAAAAACCGAGGGGGGAAGGTTGCATCACCCCCCCCCCCCGTGCTGGCGAGGGTTAAGGCCAAACATCGATACCAGGTAAGCGCAGTCGGTACGGTGGTAAAGGAGTTGGTACAAGAACATGATATCGGTATGAATGAGGCGGGCTTTGATGATCTCAGTTTTAAAGGTTTGCAGTAGACTACGATAGTCCACAGGACAGTTCCTCTGCGTTTTAGCCCCTTTCATTCATTCATTCATTCAGTGTATTTTGGTAACCACGAACAAAAAATATCGGCGAAAATAATCGCGGATCGGCGCAAAAGCAAAATGCTTAAATCAAAGCGCCTTTCCCACAAAACATAAGCACAAAAAACACACAAAAAAGGAAATATTAACACGAAAATTAAGTGCAAAGTAAAACCACCTGGCCACAGGTCACGACGGCCCCGCCAGCAGCCCGCCGAGCAGCCCTCCGGACATAGTCACCAGGTGTCCGGGCCCCGGGCAGCAGCAATCGGGTACGATGTTGTGTAGTGTGTGTGTGTGTGTGTGTGTGTTATTGCTGTGTGTGTGTGTTGAACCGTTGAGTATGTACAATGTATGCATGGAGATGATGTGTTATGCTGATTCCCTGGTTCTCAGTAAGATCATGGCCGAATAGGATTGCACTAAGCTTGCGTTTGTAGGAAATGTTTTCGAAGTTTGGTATGATTGTTCGCGCCGCGTTAAGGAGGAGTGATCTTTGGTGTGTATATAGGGGGCACCGGAGTATGTAGTGGGCAGTGTCTTCTTGGTGATGTCCACATGCGCATGCTGGGCTTTGTGCAAGTTGATACTGATATAGATGTGCATGTAGATGTGATAGACCGACTCGTAGTCTGGTGTGGTATGTGTTGGCCATTTTGGTCCCTACTGAATGCAGTGTTGGTGGCTCCGGTGCCCCAAATCGCTGCCAGACTTGACGAGTGAATTCACGGCGGGATGGGGTATTGCGAAGGGTTTCAGGAAGAAGATTCCATTGCCGAATGGTGGTAGGGATGAAGGACTTGCGGAAGGATGTTAAACGGGTAGTAGGGACTGAGAGAAGTTGGGCTTGGCGTAGTCTTAGTCCCGTAGCTCTTTGTCTCGTGTTTGTTATGAGGTTTGTCAGGTATGAGGGGAGGGGAGGGTCGTTGTAGAATAGTCGATGGAAAAATATCAGTCTGTGTATGCGTCGTCTGTCTGCCAGTCGTTCCCAGCCTAAATCTTTAAGTAGTGCGTCAGTAGATGTTCGAAATAGGGCCCCAGTCACCAGTCTTGCGCAGCGATTTTGTAAAGTTTGCAGTCTCGCTGAGTCGAACAAGGTCAAGTGTCCATCGTAAATAATGTCGCAATAGTCGAAGTGTGGTCTAATGTATGTCGTAATCAAGTCATTCAGCACACGTCTCGGTAAGAATTTCGCAATAGGGTAAACTGGTCCTAAATGATAATTCACTGTCTTGATGATCGAATTTACATGTTCGTGGAAATGTAGGTCAGTGGAAAAGGTGAGGCCGAGATGTTTGTGACTTGTTGAACTTGGTATTCTTTGTCCGTTAAACTTTAATTCGGGATTTGAGTTATTCTGTTTGTTTGTAAATGTTTGCAATACTGTTTTTTGTGCACTAAAAGTAATAGCCCATTCTGATCCATATTTACTGATATTGTCTAAGTCGTTTTGTAGGGATTGTAAATGTGTTTTGCTGTTCTGTGGATAGGAGGAATATAAAGAAGTATCGTCTGCATAGAAAAGAGTTTCGTTTGTTGTTTTGTTTGATAGGTCATTAAGGTACATCAGGGCGAGCAGAGGCCCAAGAACCGAGCCTTGAGGGCAGCCTGCCATAATTTTTTGCCCTGCCCCTAGCCACATGAGAAAGCAGTGCTGTAGCCGCTCCAGCCGTACCAGGTGGGACTGGGCTGCACCGCTCCAAATGACACTTCCGTATTGGAGGACGGACCTAACATGAGCATTGAACGCGCATAGTATCGCCCTGTGCTCGAGACGCGCTGGAGGTGGACAAGCTGGCATCTCCATGCTCCTCATGAGGAGCCCCAGCATCCGGCAGCAAATCTATGACTTTCGTTTATTGAAATCAATGTGCTATTTTTAAATATTTTTAATCAAATTAAATCATTTTTGAGTAAATAAATGTAAATATAGCACGGCAAGTATAGCGTTATTATTTAACCCTCGCCGGCACAGGAGGGGGGTTGATGCAACCCCTCTAAGGTTTTTCGCGAATAACTCGCGTAAAAAGCGGCCGATAGCGACGAAACTTTCAGTACCCTCGCATTGATCAATTTTACACCTACTCTAAAAATTTCATGACCCTGACCCAAATGACCTTTGACCTGTGACCTACTTTCCGAGACCATGTTTGGCCGGAATCGCGATTCGGCGTATGTCGGCTTGCCTTAGCCGCGCTTTTGCAAGTTTTTCGTGGTTTCAAACGTTCAAACATGTGATTTGATGTTGCTCCCATGCATTAGGGTGGATGTCAAGGTCACCTGAAGATCAGGTCAGGTCATTTACCTTTGGTGACCTCGGTACACTTTTTCGAGTTTTACATGTTTCTAGGCTAGTTTTTCTAGCTGAATTCGAATTTAGCAACCATTTGAACATTTACGAAGTAGTTTTGGTGCCTTCGTAACATGTTACGAAGCTGTCAGAGGCGGTTGACACGTACTACAAATACCCGTCACGGCCCCTACCGGTTGACCTGACCTGACCTGACCCGACCTGGTCTATATGCTTAAAGACATCATCTGTGATCAAAACTAACACGATATTCGTGATCAGCACCCCGGAAACCCCATAGCAGCCACACTTGACGACTTTCTAACAGGTCACGATTTTCCCGACTTTTGGGTCGTTGACCTGACCTGGAAGGTCAACCGATGACCAAGGACCTTAAAATTGGGTATCATCGGCTTTCTCTCGTGACGGGCAACACGCTCGTTTTTTCCGCCAAGCTCTAGCTCGATCAGAGGCCAAACGCGAGGGGGGGGTCTTACCAACCCCCCCCCCTCCCTAGTGCCATCGAAGGACGCAAAATGGCCTTTGCCGGCGAGGTTTAAGTTCCAGGGACAAAATGCAATATTTCACGAGAACCATGTCCGGAGAGTAGGGGAGAGCGGGGCCAGTTGAACCACTTTTTATATATTGACATGCACAGCGAGATCTAGTTGTCATATCGAAAAATGCACAATGCCATGAAAAAATATGCTCTTTTGGCTTTATTTTAAGATATGTAAAATTATGTTTCAAACATATTTTGCTGCCAAACGCATGCTTATAAAACAGCTCTACGCCCGTTTCAAATGACCCCGATGCGAGGGTCAATTGAACCAGCCCATGGGGTCAATTGCACCTATCCTTAACAATGGGATGTTTTCCTCTTTAAGGCCACTTTCTTAAGGAGATATTTTGTCCGGTTTACTTTTCCAAATGCTACATTCAATAGGTCGTTGGAAAGCTAAAAGTGCAAAGTTCCTCATAATAGGTGACATAAAGTACATAGACTATGGTAAAATGGGCGGATGAGAAAAATGAGAAATATCTCAGGCTATAGTGTGCTTTCAAGCAAAAGGCTGGAGAAAAAGGGGTCAAAAATTGAGCTCTATTAAACTACTATTTCAGTTTAAAAGCTCATTTCAAAGGTGGGTTATTTCCTTTAATGTTTACAGCCCCTGAACAATAACCATTGCAAAGGTCACCGGGGTCCATTGAAACGGCCTGTGGCCCTGTTTCAACTGACCCTCAGAGAAGCGTTTCAATTGATCCCATCCGCTCCCGCCATCTCGCACGCGCCGTAAAGCACATGTCAAACGAGCTGGAGGGACGGCATCATGCTGAATGAAGGGCCAAATAAGGTGTTATTCCGGAGCCAGGAGTTCTTCTTTCAGCAAACAAAGGTACATGAGATATCACAAAATATTCATAAAAACGATTTCTCCCAAACCCCCCTCAAAAACACAAAAACAAGTGTCAAATCAAAATTACCGTCCGTTCGCCGCCCAAACGCCGTTGACAAATGAAGAGGTCGAGCGCGGATGCGCAGTGGTATCGGCAACGCCATATGTTGCATACTGTTGAAAATAAAGCCATGTTTCATCTGACCCCGTGTTTCAACTGGCCCCGCTCTCCCCTACCTAACTATCGAGCCTGTCCCGTCAGGCGTCATGTTGGATAGCCCTCAATATAAGCTCATTCGTGCAGAGCTATGCAGTGATTATGAATGCATTGGATGAGCCAAAATTGTTTTACAGTGGCGCTATTAAAACAAGCTCTCGAATCGATTTAACATCATTTCTTGCATGATGCCTGATACAGTAAAAAAGAACAGCTGAAAAAAGACCTACGAAAAATATGGCATGCCTTTCTGAAAGCTATTGAGCACCCCCAATGATTTTTGGAAAACTACACCCATGGCGAATACACTGAAAGTAAAGAAGGGAACAGAAAAATAGTTTAAAACGGGAAAGCGGGCACAAAACGTTTTGGACGTTCTATCCAACTCAGTAGATAGGGTAAGTGGCCCCTATCACGCACACCTAACAGGAAAACTACTCGTGTGGCCTACTGACGCCTGTAATGTTGACAAGGTTGGTACCAGTAGTTGTCCTAAACATTTCTTTGTTTAGCCCGGCATTTGCTTTTCAGTGGTTTTCTATCATTTATGATATATAAGGCCAAACGTCGACCAACTCCCGGTGTGCGCTTATAGAGCATCAGTGCTGTTATTACGCACATGCACATGCTTCAAATGCGCACAGGAAGAGATGACAGGATGGGGATCAAAATCATCGAAATAAGTATGGACAAATCGCTTTATTTGAAAGTGCCCCAGACTCGGTCTCTCCGGCCGAGACCCTGGGTCCGGTCCTACCACTCGAGACCCTGGGCCTAGTCCCACCGCCTGAGACCCCGGGCCCGGTCTTACCGCCCGACAGTCCGAGACCCCGGCCCCGGTCTCACACCTGAGGCTCCAGGCCCGATCTCACCACCCGAGACCCTGGGCTCTCCAGCCGAGTCCCCGGGCCCGATCTCGGTGGTCGAGCCCCGGGCCAGGGCGGTGTTTCACGGCCGATAGCAGCACACTGCCAGCGCATTTCGCGAGCTGATGTCACAGTTTGCAGCTGTGTTGGATATACGAGTTTGTTGGTCTCCGTGGAAACCCAATTTGACACGTGTGCAGGCAGCGCGCTGCTAGCGGCCGTGAAACACCGCCCTGGAGTCACCGTCCGAGCCCCCGAGCCTGGTTTTAAATCCCTTGGCTTTTTGTCAAAACGCAGGGGATCATCAATCTTCCAGAACTCTGTCAAATGTTAACGTATCACAGTAATGCGATTTAAACCGTTCCCTCTAAAAAGAAACGTTAAAAAATCCATCTGATGTATGTGCATTTATGCAGCATGGCAACTGAGCGTCATTGGAGAACCAGCTGCCCTAAACACGCACGCTTCACATTCAGCCCTTTCCTGTCTTCCTCGACGCATTCCAGGTAATACACGTATGATCAAAGAAAACACTGACTTATTGGCCACAAATTGATGCCTGATAATCTATCCGGTATATTTATGGTTCCGTGAAAAATTAATGCACACCGATACACGCATTATTATATCAGGAACTTTTTCAGCGTTAAAGGGACCCTCCCACCTTCAAAAAAGTTTATGAATTGGCATGACAGTGATGTCGCTCGGTTCAGAAAGAGCGAAAACGAATATCTACCAAATTTCACCGAAAAATATTCACCGGTTTTCAAGATATTGGACTTTTACTTTTGTTTACTTTTTTGGGATCTCCGCTGTTTCTAGCGACTTTATTTTAGAAGTGCGGCGTTTGCGGCAGATGTTGCGCGCAAATAGCATATACCACCGCGTGCTACAAAACGTTTTAGTCAAACATTTAAAAATCGTTAGATATTTGCGCTGACGTCACACATTCAGAGGGGTATTCTTAAGCATTAGCCCCTCTGAATCAAAATGCTGCAATTTTGAAATTCAATATTTCCGATTTAAGGCATTTCTCGATGTTGTGAGTGCCGAAACCGGTAATTGTGAGCCAGGGACCCCACTTTGGCTATCTCAACTCAAATCTAATGTTAAGGTGGGAGGGTCCCTTTAAAAATCAGCACTTCCTTTACAAAACATGCTATCATTACTTACCTTTTGATGCGAGAGCGCTGAAACAACTGCCCGCCGCGGCACAAATGTTGCCAGAAATCGTTTTCGGTCGATTTATGCTTTCTACACTTCTGCTTGGGCAGCTATATTAAAAAGAGTCATTGGTGTGCGTGTTTAGGACGTGTGCGTGATAGGAGCCACTTACCCTATTATGTGGAGACGCGGGAGTAGAGTGCCGGGAAAGCCGAGATCAGCGATTCTCGCCAAGAGGACCAGCATACAGATATTTTCTCGATTAGGTACCTAACGTCCACAGCTCCCTTCCCTCTTGCAAGGATATAGAGGACATCACCACCCTCTCCGACGCGATTCGTCATGGCTGTTATCGTAGTGATTTTTATTATCAGTGGCATCCAGAGCAGTTGCATAGGTACAGCCAACGTCCAACATGAGAGAGCACAATTAAAACAATCCCGCAGACAGTTCAAGTACCCGACTATTACACTGACCTGTGTTCACGCTGAGGCGGTCACCGATCGGGTTCCTCCCACCTCCACCAGCTGACACCGTCTCCTCAGGCAGCGGTAGTCGTCGGTGCTTGGGATCTGCCGAGCCGGCCCAAGTAGCTATCAGTCACAACATTCGTGGAACTCAGCACACGTGAGAGGCAGGGTTACAGCACGGTGTCTCAGATCCCGACCCCCAGCAGCACAGCTGACTGAGCTCTGAGGGACACGGGAGTCCAGTGCGACTCTGTGCTACTGTGCGGAGGGCGGCCGTGGCTGGTGGCCGGCGGGCAGCGGCCGGGGGTGTAGTCGGAGCCTCACTCACTGGGGCCGCGCCGTCGACCAGAGCAGACGGCCCAGCCGCCCCACCGATCGATGGGTGCAACAGAGCGGCGGGGCGGCCGAGCTCGCTCCGTCCGGCCACTCTTTCCGCGCTCCCCCTCGCTCGCTCCTCTACTCTGTCTCTCTCCCTCTCCCGCCGGTCGCATCAGACGATGCCGACATTTACCGCCATTCACGCTCTCAGCTCAACAACTCTGTACCTATTGGATAGCTATGGATTATGGAATATGGAACAACATTGCCTCGTCCTGTCACTTCCTGAGCCAATCTCTCTCGCTCTTGCTCTCTCTCTCTCTCTCTCTCTCTCTCTCTCTCTCTCTCTCTCTCTCTCTCTCTCTCTCTCTCTCCCTATCTCACTGTGTCTTTATCCCCCTCTCTCTCTCTTTCTCCTGTTTACATACCTAAAGTCGACACTGAATGGAGTTTGCCGTTTGATTGCGGTGAGTGCAGCGGTCGGACACGTCTTCACACCGTGCTTCTATATAGGGCCTTGCACACCGTGGAACATCTCTATTTCCAACCACTCAGGAATATGCTTTGATTATAAATATGGTGATAAATGCAAAATGAAAATAAAAACCGTAAAAAATAATAACTTCCTAGTCCTAAGCTGTCGGTGCAGAGCGATGGCTAACAGACTACATAATAAGACCTTTTGTTATTCTCAGAAAGCCATCCATATTGGGAAATGGGAATTGCGTCAAAACGTCTCTACGTTAGCTAGATGAGTCAGATTTGTCGTATTAATTAAGCCGATTACTTTACCTAGGAGGTTATCACTTATCAATAATCATGAATAAAAAGGCAATTACGGGAAAATGCTGTAAATTTGGTGCTCTAAATGTCTAACGTCGTATCTGTTAGAAATAAATCGTCCTTATCAACAAAACATGGAATGCAATTTCAAGAAACAAACTGACCCCTACAGAGGTAAGTGCAGTTATGGATCTGCATTGTGCATGCCTACCTACTGGAAGTGCGACTAGGCCTAGGCTTGAAGTTCAATAGGTACTTCATGCAGCCGTTGCAGGCACCTCCAATAGGGACTTGTCCCTCTCTAGGGATCCGTCACACCTCCTGGGGTGACCGTTTCCACATCCGTGTTGCCTGTTCCACTTGGTTCCACGGGACAGGCTCACTGCTCAGCAGACAGCCGCAGCCATGGAGAAACACGGGGAGGCTCATGCGGCCGCATGCAGACAGAGCATATAATTACATTCAGATCGCAACTGGTTGAGCAAGACCTTGGTTGGAGCAAATCACGTCCACGGCTGAGCAGAGTGCAGACACCGCCCACAGAGCCCAGGTGGCGACAGAGTGGTTCTGCTGACTGACCCGCTGGCGGTTCTGCTGACTGACCCGCTGGTGGTTCTGCTGACTGACCGGCTGCCGTGGGTCGTCCGCTGACAGGTGTTCAGCGGAGAGCCCCGGCCGTAGGTATGGCACAACATGCGCACCCCCGAGGTCACGGCCGCGCGCCACTGAAACTGTCTGACGCAGATAGAACGGCTTATAGGACGGATGTTTTGGTGAAAACGCTAGTCATGTAGGTAATGAAGTACGATTGTGTTAGATAATTATTTTCCTTGATAAAAGCATATTCTTTACAGATCCTGCAAGACGCGTGTCGCAATCTAAGCAACGCTTCGGTAAATGTAAGAAAAACAAGAATTACCCTTTTTATATCCTTTTACACTTTTCATCCTTTCTCAGAACATATAATGTGGAAATCATGAACCGAACCTCCCCGAGAGCATTTTATATCGCAACAACCTACGGATGATCGTTAGTATACCTATGACGGAAAAATGCGTCCTTCAAGGAATATCATGGCGAAAAGATGTCATAGCACGTCCAAAGTACAACATTTGTAACCTGCCATTGTCTCCATCTTCAAGTTTTCACGATCTGCCCATGCTTCAAACACGATCATCTTGCATATTATGGAATAAATATATTTTCTGTCCGTATGAAAACCGTAAGCATGAACTGCTCATTTTGCCCACACCCGAGGTAGGATATGGCATGATTCCTGAGCATTTACATACACAATACGAAATTCCCATACTTCATCTAACACTCATACGGACATCGATCAGCACATCGAACAATGAATGTGCGCTCAACTGATTCAGACCCATTCTCTTCTAATGCTTTCAGGATAGAAGATAATACCAGTAAATGAAGACACCAGCCCCCAGTGCCCAAGTGGTTAAACCAGCGTCCAGGTTAAATTGAGTATCAACGATACAATATGAAAGCGGTCCCGAGCGGTACACTCCACATAGTTTGAAAGACTCATCAGTGTAAGTAACATTTACGATACTGTAAGACGCCACCTAGCACTATAGTCGAGGTCGTTCTCATTCCAGTTGAGCCCCTTACAGCCAACATCGCCTTTCCCCACTCAGCCCCTATCGGTATATACCACTGACAGGCGGAATTCAGGTAAGCACACCCGCTTTGACATAGCTCACACAGGTCACTCGCGGATGAAGCGAACCCGTAACACACGTGGGACACACCCACGTCCACGCATAGATAATAGACACGGCGCATCTCGTAAAGAGTCCCTCTGCTATATGACAACCCGGCTATTCCGTCACTGTGGCGCAACGATCACTCACAGTCTCGTCACTAGCGCCTCACATTAGAGTATAGTGTCTCACACGGTACGGGCTCCCGTTGCCCGGTCTGGGTGGCACTTAGCCATGCTATGGCTCCCTACCTTATGCACCTTTCAATCGACGCCAGCACACCTCGCAATTGTCATACAACTTCGCAAGACTGCTGCAAAGCCCAGTGGTGGATGGCAATACGTGACCACTGGCAAGTTACCCACTCTGAACGACCAGTTATGGATTGTCACTTTCGAAAGCACGGCACTAAAATAACATTCGCAATATTACGCCGCCCCGATGACGCCATGTGATCTTTCAAGAGTCTTCAGCAATGGCCGAAGTGGTATTCGATTAATTGACCGGCTAAAGAGTTCAGTGCCGTTAATCCGTCTTGACCACGAACTGTAGCACCAGATTGACGACACCGAGCACAATGAGCGCCGAGTGAAGCAGCGCTCCCGGCCAGCGCAGTTGGCCGCGGCGGTACGCACCCACCATGTAGGTGACGCAGGGGAACGTGAAGATCCAGGCCATGCCGCAGAACGCGCCCGAGAAGCGAAGCAGCTGACCAATGTGCGGGTAGAATACGGCCACAAGCACGCAGGCCAGCACGACGAAGGTGTTGAGCAGCAGGACTCGGCCCGGTCCGGGATAGGTGGTGCCGAAAATGAACGTCATCAGCTGGGCCCGGATCATGAAGCCGAGCAGCGGGAAGACGGTGCACATCTGGAAGAAGAGGAACATCCTCGCCACCAGCGACATGGGGTCGGTGCCGAGGAAGTTGTCCAGGAAGTTATCCTGGATGCATGTCTTGGCGAAAGGCCATGCCATGAAAAAGAGAAGGCCGATGTAAAGGTAAGTGATAAACACGAGGAAGTAGGCAATGAAGAGGTCCCGAACGTTCTTCTCCTGGTGTTCGTTGCTCTCCATGATGCGGCACACGCAGTTGTGGATGAACATGGCCAGCGACAGCGTGCCCATGGCCACCGGGAAGTTGGGCCTGAACAGCTGCACGTAGTCGTAGGCCGTGCTGTCGGAGAAGCTCACGTGGATGCCAAACTGGGCAGACTTGGTGGTCACGAAGATCAGCATGTAGAGCACCGAGATGGTGCCCATGCCGGTGAACTTGGTGAAGAAGGTGGGGCTCTTGATGTTGAGAAGCGGATACAGCAGAACGATAAGGAACAGCGGTGCTGTCTGCGTGTTCCACAACTTATCGTAGAAGCTGTCAGACGCGGCAGTGAGGTCCACCGTTTCGTCTACGGCGGGAACTACCACATCCTCGGGGCAGTATGCGCCGTTGATCACAGTTGTGTTGATATCGTATTTGCTGAAGTTCCCAATTGCCAAGTCGTAAAAGTAGTCGACGGACTTGTAGAGGAAGTTGGTCATGAGCACCCAGTACACCAACATTGCGCCAACCAGCACCAAGACCGAGAAAATAATGCCGAAGTACTCCCAGTACTTGGACAGCACGTCTCGCATGATGTTCTGAAAGTCGTGTGTGGGCGGCGGGATCCGCAGCCGCTTCTGCATGGTCAGCACGCGGAAGGCCGTGAACGTGCAGACGATGGCCATCAGGATGAAGGTGGCGATGGAGGAGATGAAGCCGGACTGCTCCACCAGCCAGGGCATCGACAGGATGCTGGTGCCCATCATGGTGTTCCAGATGGCGAAGATGGTCACCACAGAGCTGTTCTTGGACTCCTCGCCAGGCCGCGGAGCGTGCGCGAAGGGTCTGTACGGGATGAAGAACTCGGCCGGGATCAGATGGTCAGGGATGGTGAAGTGCGGCGGCTCCCAGGTGACCGTCTCGCCCTCGGCTTCGCTGCCCGTATCTGAGTTCCGCCGGGTCAGACGGCCGCTCGAGCCGCCCATCACCTTGCTGATGTAGTTGAACCGGTTGAATGTGGCCACCTCTGTGTCGCTGGCCTCGGCACCTGAGTCGTGACGGAAGCGGTGCGTGCCCGGCACCTGGTGATAGTGGTACGGCCGGCGCGGCCGCTCGCTCTCCGACTCACTGCCGGTGGTGGCGCCGCCTCGCTGGCTCAGCTTGGCGCCACCTAGAGCGGCAGAGCGCGACGCGTCCGACTCGCTGGCCAGTTTTCGGCGGGGCTGCCGGCGCACGGACGGCCGACCCTCCACGTCCGAGGCATTGCCGCGATCGGGCCGAGGTGGTCGGCGAATCGCAGAGGCGGATAGATCTGTGCCGGAGCCGAGCTTCCCGCTGGGCGGTTTTAGAAGAGGCGTCCGCTCCGTAGCTCTCTTCGACATGGCCCTTTCTCTTCAGAGCGGCGAACGGGTAACACCAACACTGTCCGACCGCCCAGCACCCCGCAAGATCCGTCCACGTCCGCGGTGACACTAGCACTCACTGGTACACACTGGTATCTCACTCGTGACGACGGCGGGTACACGTGCCTCCTCTGCTGGACGTCGGCAGCGGGCCGCCGCTCCGCCGCCAGCGCTGGTGACGCACTCGGCCGCTCGGTCGGTTCCCAAGGTTACGGCTCGGCAGCGAGTAGAGCTGTGCACGGCCGCGCCGCCAAACCTGCCCACCACCAGAGACTACACACACGGCCACCTACGGCGAAAGAGAAAAGCGTTAGCAATGCACGAAGATGACAGACGTGTGAAGGGTGAGCGCATGCGAGACACAGTGTGTGCTATGTTGATACGTGCGGATATGATGTTGTGAGAGGTGAAGTTAGGTGAATGATAAGCAACACCCAGTGTCCAGTTCCAGTGTGCCGAGAGCTGCAATATTCGTGTAACGACCGGATGCGGGCAGTAAAAAGACGGCGAGCAAGTGCTACTGAGACCACCACCGTAGGAAATCCACCAATCACCCAACCATGACAGCGACAAAGACATTGACACCGGTACCGACACCGACACTGGGAATCAAATCTGACACAGACATCTTATACGTCCAGCACCACTGACACCCGTTAGTTCATCGAACCGACACAACGAACGGGAACAGCCACAGCAGTGACGACGACAAAAACACAATGACACACAACACACCCACAAAACAGCAACCACGGAACAAAGCCACTCCCACCCCGCGACAGTGCAGCTGTACGGACAGAAGATGGAAGAAAAAGCAGACCCAGAATCAGACAATCTGTGACTGCGGCGGCCCATGGAAGACTGGCTTGAAAGCGTAAAGTGGGCTAACAGTGGAGCCAACACGTTAAACATTGTGACATGACGTTCTTGTTGCATTGCTCTAAAGCCGAGCTGTCCCAGTCACAAGTGACCAGAAATAGTGCCTTGGACCAGAATGAAACATGACCGCTGTTGGTTGGCACATGACGTGGAGATAGGCTTTTCAGATAATGTTCATTGTTAAATGCTCCTGGTTACGGTAAGCGCTCGATAGGTTTCCAGATAATGTTCATTGTTAAATGCTTCTGGTTACGGTAAGCGCTCGATAGGTTTCCAGATAATGTTCATTGTTAAATGCTTCTGGTTACGGTAAGCGCTCGTTAAAGGGACCCTCCCACCTTCAAAAAAGTTAATGAATTGGCACGAAAGTGATGTCGCTCGGTTCAGAAAGAGCGAAAACGAATATCTACCAAATTTCATCGAAAAATATTCACCGGTTTTCAAGATATTAGACTTTTACTTTTGTTTACTTTTTGGGATCTCCGCTGTTCCTAGCGACTTTATTTGAAAGTGCGGCATTTGTTGCGCGCAAAGCAGCATATACCACCGCGTGCTACCAAACGTTTTAGTAAAAAAATTAAAAATCGTTAGGTCTCCGCTGACGTCACAAATTCTAAGGGGGCATACCAATGCACTAGCCCCTTAGAATCCGAAAACTGCAAGTTTGAAATTCCATATCTCCGAATTAAAGAATTTGTCGATGTTGTGAGTGCCCAAACCGGTATTTGCAGGCCATGGCCACCAATTTGGCTATCTCAACTCAAAACTAATGTTAAGGTGGGAGTGTCCCTTTAAGCCAGATATTTGTCATCTAGCCACAAAAGCTGTTTTGATCGATGCCCAAATAAATTACCAATGGAAAACAAAGCGTATGGTCACGACGGCACATCATAACTCAGAAGAGAAGCCCGATCTACAAAAATCTAGATAGGACAGCACGAGGGGCTGGGTGATCTCAAAATAGCTTGAAGCTTGTAGCAAAGTTAAATTAATGCCTTTCCTTTGACGCAACAAATGAATATTAGCGGCATAAAAAGAATGGCTGACTAAAAAAATAATTCCCAAATAATTCATAGCTCCGAGCTCGAGTAGGTGTCAATCGGCCCAGCCGTCCCCTAAAAGGAGCGTTGGATTTGTCGCGGCAGTCGAGGTCGCAGCCGCCGACGGCGACCCGCCCCGATCCGCTCCATATGCGGCGCGGCACGGGCTGGCCAGAGGTCACCGTCCCGTCGCCGTGCCCGTGTCAGCCGTCGTGCTCGGGCCGGGCTGTTTATACGGGCGTGCCGGTCAGCACGTGTCGCGAGTGCAGCGTCCGGTCACCCCAGCGTCATTGGCAACCGGCGGCACTGCTCAGACTCGGCGCCAGTGACCGGCCGCCCTCCCAGACGCGGCAGTAGCCTGCGGCCAGTGACCCGCAGTGACTTGTACTCAGTCACCCGTTAGCGGTCATGTCCGTTGTCCAAGTCATCAGCACTCAGCAGTGGCCAGTGACCGTCTCCAAGTCGTCAGCATTCCGGAATGACCGGCGACCAGTGACCGGCAGTGTGAGGATGACTGCACTCCAGCTGCCAAGCAGTGACCGGCGCCCCAGCTCCCAGCCCCTGGGAGTGACCATCCCCCACCCACCAACAGCAACCGGCTCCCAGCCTCGGAGAAAGGCCGACGCCCAGCCATGGGCGGTGACAGCGCTGCCGGCCACCCCCGCCAGCACCCGCCCGTACCGGTCGCGAGGGTCGCTGTGCCGTCTGGATGAGGGCGAGCCCCGGTTGTGACGCTGGCCACTGGTCACTGACATAGCCAAATAAACACCAATACGTGGCCTGCGATGACAGGCCCATGTCGAAGCGGCACACAAAACGCCGGTTATTCGTTAGGACATCTCGGCACACTTTTTACTGTGGCTGGTAATGTGACCAAGGCGAGTTTTTGAGCTCGTTCAAGTCTTTAAGCTGTCCTGTCACTGACAGGACATGTTGTCAGACTGCATATCCGGACTTTGATAATTAACCCTCGCCCGCACATGGGGGGGGGTGGTTGCCACCCCCCCCAGGTAGTCTTTCTGCTCTGCACTCAACATTTTTAGAGCTAGAAGGCTGATTTTTCGTATAGCTGCTCCTCTATCCTTTCTTGATGTCCACTGAAAATTTCAAGTTTCTGTGACTTTTGGTTTCGGAGATATGACCTTGTTTTTCAGGTCATGTCATGACCCAAATGGCCAATTCTCGACATCTTGCGTTGGCTATGGGCCTTGTGAGCTTTTGACACCTTGATTTCGGTCTTTTTTGCCAGTCTTACCTCCCACCTATCATGGAACATGTTGTTCGACGATGTACAGATGTCAAGGTCAAGGTCAAGGTCAACCTAGGTCATCTAAGATAATTGCGTTTTAGGCAAGCTGAATTTACTTTTTGTGAAGTTTTTTGACTGCATTTTTGGTAAAAGCTTCTCAGATCAGGATTTCATGTAATATGGACACATAAACAATCGGTGCAAACATCAGTATACACACAGACACACACAGACATACAAACACATATAATTGACCTTGACCTAACTTGACCTGAAATGACCTCAGCAGCAAAATTCTGGTCGGATAGTGTGACAAAGAGGTTCTAGCTGGCTTGGCACCAGAAAACAGCATCGTCATCGGTATTTGATAAGCAGCGCACTTGACATCCAACGGTGACCCAAAACAGCAACATTTTTTAGTTTGACCTGACCTGGAAGGTCAATGACTGACCTGAGAAGGTAAAACTGGGTATCATTGGATTCGTCTCTTCCCAAAGAATCTTTTTGGTCTTTACCGCTAAGCTCTATCTCCAACAGGAACGAAATGGCGCGGGGGGGTGGCAACCACCCCCCCCCCCATGTGCGTTCTAGGATGGGAAAATGGCATGTGCGGGCGAGGGTTAACAATTGTAAGGTGGACATCCAGTACATTATTATAATACATTTTTATCAAACCTACTTCTTCAGCACCCGTCGTATTGGTACGGTTAATCAAATGACCGTCGAGCGGCACAAGCGTCGGCCCCCTTTTCTTGGTAGAGCTCTTTCTCGCAGCCGATGAGAATTCCGCAATGCCCACGTCTCGAAGGACGGAACATACAGTCAGTCCGTCCATCCGTCCACATGGGTTCCGTTCGTCCGTCCAAATGCCTTCCTTCCGTCCGTTCGTCCGCCTAGATGTGTTCCGTCCGTTGATCGGAGCTCTGACCTTATCATTCCCCGAACGCAGCTCCGTCTGCCCACATGCCCGCCAGTGTCTGGAAGAGAGGCCTGCTGGCTATCCGCTGACACTACACTATTTGACAGCCCAGTCGGTGGCTAGACTGACTCAGCGACTCTGGCGCGACTCGCCAGCGGCCATCCAGGCCACCGGGTCAGTACTGTTTGGAAACGCGAGACGCGACCTGCCTGTGTCCGCGATGAGCGAGTCCAGGAAAAAAAGGGGCTCGCCAGACAAAAATGCTCCGACGTGAAATCCAATATCTCCTCGAAAGCATCGCAAAAAAGTACAACGTTCAGAGTCACTGTTGCCTTAGAACATTAGAAAGAACATTAACATTAAGAACATTAAGATTTGTTGCTTTTAGAACATTAAGAAAGTCCCATCTTCCGATAAAGCATGTTTCTTTCCAGCCTACCTTCGCGAAAGCCTACCACCGCGAAACTGAAAAAATCTGACGCAATACAACATCAATTTCATTGTCGTAGTGAAGTGTTGACCCCAGGTCAAATACGATCAGGTCACCGGGTCAAGTTAGCAGTCCTACCTCTCTGTGACCTAAGAACAGGTTTGATTTATGATCCCACTTTCCAAAGCAGTTCATTGCATTGCAGTGCATCACCTTGCTGTAATAGCCGGGGTGCAGCAGATGGTCATTGGTCACTTGAAATGTCAATCGAGGTCATTTGATGTCATACATCATTTTGTCGATAACCTCTGATAATTTTTTATTGGAAACTTTCGGGCCATAGTGTAAGCATGACATTCGAGGTGTTTTGTTGAAAAAAAGCACTGGTAATCAAACTGTACTTATGGCTTCAATACAAACGCCCTTGAAAAAAGCAATCTGCATTTTTTTACTATTTACTTTTACTGACCTCTAGTCTGTAGCCTGTAGACTAAGCTGTCATTCTATCACAAAAATGACTCTAAATGAAATATGGATTTCTTTCATGAATTGACGAGCTGAGGGGTAGTGGAACATTGTCAGTACCAGTTGTTAAATCGGAAATTTTGACCTCTGATGACCTTTAATGACCTCACCATTGGCCTCAGTCAAAACGCAATACTTTCAGAAGCAAGAAAAGAAGCATTCGTAATTCGTATGGTCGCGACCACTTTCACTGCGTTTTTCAAGGCGTTTTTTTATCTCTTAGCTTCCAAGATGATCGATGTAGCTAATTTCTAAACGAAGCCTAAGACACTGAAACCTATCGAATCAAGTTGTAAGTTTGAAAGTACCAGAGTACCACTCTGGCTACGCTCCTGTACATTTTGAACTGTACTGTAGCTATACTGAAGTTGATAAAAACAGCCCCCAGCTTGTGCCAGCGTGAGACACAGACCACTTCCATCTCCTGAGCACAACGGTACCTCGGAGCACGAGGACAGTCTAACGGTGTTCGCCTGCGCACAGACTTGTAACGAGGCCAGCCACGCACAAAGCACATCCACATACATACACTGGTACGTGATATTCATAAGGCACAGTCCCCACAACACAGCTCACGAACTCTGCACAACGTCAGGCCAACCGAACGCGACAGAGGGGAGCGAATCGGTCGCTGAAGTCACTGACCTGAGGCGGCAGCGAGCGGCACGCCGGCTCGGCCCGGCACGCGGATGGAGTGAGCAGCGTCGCACAGTCGGCGTCTCCGCGTCCACACTCCGGTTATCAACGCTCTTCCACGGACAATAACCGATAGCCGGTCAGTTCAGCCACGCACGCGACTTCCTTTTCCACTGTGCGGGCAGCGTAGTTCTCCACTGTACGGCACCTCTTCGCGCAAACAGGCGAATCTGTGCGGCGGAAGGGAGCGCCTGTCAGTTCGCCGCTGCCCACCGGGCATGACGCGTCCACCAATGAGAGCGCGAGACACAGAGCAGCTGCCGGGCGGCGGCCAATCGGGACGCCGCTGACGGGGCGAAGTACGGTCTATGTTAGATACGGAACATAAAGGTACTGCCGGTAGCCTCGGGGCAAGGTGTAATGGTGGGGAGCATGGGAACGGAGGCCGGCAGGGGAGAGGGGAGACCCAGCCGTCGGACGGGTGACGCCTAGGGGAGGGGGAGGGGTGGCAAGGGCACACCCAGCGTCGTCAGCCGATCCCTCGGGCTACGGTGGGGAGCTGAGCTGATTATAAATGCACCGTGTAACACGGGATGACGGGGGTAGGTGAGAAAATGGATGGGCCTCAGTGTATTCAGTAGAGACATTTGCAAGGGAACAAAGCGAATTGCGGTTTGATGTTGGGAGTGAGTTGCTGCCTGTCTGTGTGACCCTGAGTGAAACTCATACCCCTATTTCCTGTTTGTGAATCCAATAATAAATGACATGTATTTTGTATTAATGACAGCTATAAATTATCTCCAATAAATGACATGAGCTAATTCTCTCATACGGATGTACAGTTATTCTCATTACTCCAATGATACTGACGAGAATATGACACGTTTTCACCAAAATATGCGCAGCGCATGTTCCAAAGGCATTTGTGGAACTCACGCCAAACAATTCGTAAATACATTTAAAACCTTGCCCCCGAGGCCGGCCGTCGATAAATCGGTGACCGTCGGTGACTCCCAGTGGACAGTGGCGACCCCACTCTGTAACCATCACTTGAGTTTCGGCCGACCGGCCTCGAGGTGGCGCTGAGCGGTCGTCCGGAGCGGCCGGAGACTCGGAAGAACTGCAGTACATACAGCTGAAGACCAAAATTAAAATTTTTGTTACGCACACTGCACAGTTGTGGCACTGTACCTGTAGCACAGCACACTGAACTGGGTATGTGTCTATTTTCAGGAATACCGAGTCGATTTTTGACATTGCGTCCACTGATTAGTTTCATTCCAGGTCGTGCCACAATCAGGCGGCGTTTTTTACGGCAGTTTACTGGATCACATTGAGGGCATAACAATGTATTTCGACACATGTTCAATTGAATAGTTTCATTTGATCGTTAATAACAGACACCACGAAACACAGCACGGTAACTAGTATCGGAATGTGCAGAGACCAAATCCGATCAAACAGGGGACTGCGCGACAGTGTTCAATATGATTAATCTAAATATTTTACTCTATGGCCTGACTCACGACACACAAGATACAAAAGCATACAAGCTATACATGATATGACCCTAACTATCGTTCACACACAACACAGGCTTACACTCTTGTTATGAACTCTAATTTCTAAAGTGATAATTTTACCTCGCATTCACTTTACTGCAAGCGCTTCCACGGCCTCCGTCAGTTGGGCCGTTTTCAGTTCAGTGTCCGTACCCTCCACCTCAGACTCCTTCCTGGCATCACTCAGCCTCGCCATCATCGTCTGCAGCCGACTCTTCAGCGAGGCGACCTCGCAGCTGATCTCGGCGGCTCGGCGGAACTGCCGCTGGGCGTCGCGCAGCGCCCCTGGCGGCAGCGCCGAGAACCAGCGCAGCGGCTCGGTGTCGCTCGACTGCGGCGAGAGGGTGAACGCGGCCGGCTCGGCGGCGTGCGGAGGCGCCTGGTCGCGGGTCACCAGCAGGCCGGCGCTGATCTCACGATCACCAGACGGCAGCTGGTTCTCGCCCACAGAGTGCTGGCCCATCACGTACCTAATGCGCACATATTGCTGTCAGCAGGCAGCTTGTGCCATACACATTTGCCAGCTGTACTAGGGGTACATAAATCACAACTCCCATGCAAGATTACTCTTCAATTCTTCCCATGGCCCTATTAAGTTAGTTAAAAAAGTGAAAACATCGATTCATGATTGTGTAGATGAGAATTATTAGCTAATCAAATCACCATTCCACAGTGATTTATTTCATTTTAACTTCTATTCTCTTGTTTCAAAGTGTGCCAAATTTCACATTTTGTTATGAAAAATACTGCTGCCTAAAAACGAAAATAACAATGACCAATTCAGATTTTTGTCAATAAATCAGAAAACAGCAAAAAAACTATGTTAAAAAGTATGTCAACAGAAGTTCTTAAATAAATATTAAATAATTACTACATTTATTCTTAACACTTACATGATTCAAGCCAGAGTGATGTTTTAGGACATTCCCTTTGGTGAAATTCCATAGATTATGTCAAAAGATGGGCGCCTGGTCCCCATCTAGTCCCCATCTGGTCCCCATCCCCATAGTGCCCATCTAGAAAGAGTGGTACAAGCCCGTCTCATGCAGGTCTGAATTCGCTGATGTCAAACTGCCAAGATTGTCTCTTGTGCATGGGTGTGATGTGTGCAGAGTGTATGTTGATGTGTATGTTGGTGACATTATCATGTTGACTGAATTTGTCATGTTGTATATGTACCGACCTGGTGCGAAATAAATGTTATTATTATTATTATTATAAAAGAGAAGAATACTGATGCAAATTCTCCCTGACACTATCACTGAGGCAGCACATCAGCAATACTCAATGCCTCAAATTGCCTACCTTGCTTTGGCAATGTTCATGAAGCCCCCTTTCATCCAGTTTTCAAGCAGAGTCTGTTGTTCAAGAATTTGGTTCACAAGGTCCCACATATCAATGATAATGTTGGCCACAGACACCTTATCTGTTGATGAGTCAGCTGCCATCATTGCCAATTGCATCTGTTAAAATAAGTGGGATGCATTAAATATTCCAGCATGGGCGTTAATTACTGTCGGGTTGGGGGTGCCCAAGCTCTCCAAATTCCCGCCAGACCAGCCAGCTTAGCTTTGGAGCCCCAACAAACGGTGCGGGTCAAGGTCACAGCTAGGGCGGCGGCGGATTTGCTACACCCGGGCAGGGCACCCCCAGGCCCGAACTTGGCGTAAATTGACACCCATGCATTCCAGCAAATACTGAAAACAAATATTCAGTATTTGGCAGTCCTAAAAAATAACAAAACAACAGAAAAGACAATAAATTATTAGCCAGGGAGGGAATCAGGTAAAGGATACGTATTGAATTGGTATGAATGAACATTGAACGTACATAGACTCCACTATTACAGCTACAATAGGGACATGATAAGAAATACAAATGTCATAATAAGTAACTGGGAAGGTCATGGTCACACTTCAAAACCAAATACAGCAAAAATCCTGAAAAAAAATACCACAGAAATTTTTTACAGTAACGTTAACTCTACAACTTACCGCGCCGGTTTTGCCGCAATCCAACTGCCTCAAGGTTGAAAGTAAGAGTGAAAGTAGTTGAATGTCGATGGCTTGTGACGCCAAAAAAATAAAAAAATAAGAATATCTAAATCTTAAGCTGATTGACGACAAAAATTGTTTTTTTAGGAGGGCTAGAAATAAAATTTTGTACAAGTGTTATGAAAAAGTGCGTACATTCTGGGCTTTTTTTACTATTTTCAATGTTCTTAGCATGTGCGAAGGCCTGCGAGTTTGCTAGCAGTTTTTGTTGCTTTTCAACTGTTATTATGAACAAAGATGAATAAAATAAACATCTTTAGATATATTTTGAGAAAATTCGCAGTATTGGCTGTTGAATCACTTTCTGGCACTAGAAAACATCCCCTTTCCTCTTTTTCCTTTTTAGTGACGTCAGAAATACATTTTTTTGTTCCCAAGCCTGGATCTTACTGCATTTTGTCATCCTTGATTAATCTGTACATTTCTGGCGCGGGCCAAGCGCGGGCCGGAAACTGAAAAGTGGGGGCAGGTAGGAATAAATTTATTTTCTCAGTACCTACTACCTATGTCATTCATTTATCTTTAATTTTATGTGATTTGTCAGTGAAAACAACGTTCAATGGAGAAGTTTGACTTCAGGAGCAATGAACCTTGAAGCAGAATTTCACCGCGCTTACCTTGCCCGCTTCCTTTTGACCATATGACCTTGACATCGACATTGACGTGATGCCTCCCCAGCATCTCGTTTCAAAGGAAATATACCACTTGTAACATGGGTTTGGAACTAGAATAAATGTTTTGTAAGCTTGGGCTGAGACTAGTACAAATCAGGAGCTTTTATTGCCCAACGATTACCCTGCCCTGCCCCTGGGCATAGATAGATTATTTCTTGTTCCGAAATCTGCCACACACAGGAAATTAGTGCCGTAGCGAAGGATGCCAAGAATACAGCCACCTGTTGCAGAGGCCAGCATCAGCCAATCATCATGCAGTTGGTATTGGACTCTGTCCAGAGTCCAATACCAACCGACCCAGAGTATTGATGTATTGAATGGTCGGTTTTACCATGATCAAATAATTAAATGTGGTAATGAAATTGACCAATAACATGACAGTGAGATGTATTTTTATATAACAAAATAGGGCCAAAAATATAGAACCGGATAAGGCCGAATATAGTTCTATATTTTCGGCCTTATTTTGTTATATAAAAATGCATCTCGCTGCCATGTTATTGGTCAATTTCATCACCATATTTGATCGAGAGTATGATTGGTCAATGTGAAATAGGCTTCAGCCACTGCAAGCAATATTAAGCCTCTATATTAATACTGATGGAGTACCTACCTATAGTTCAACATAGTAGAGCAGACGTTACACAAAGGTTTTCCAACCAAGGAGAGGCGCTGTAGGTTTGTAGATGTAGGTTGTAGGTTTGTAGGTTGTAGGTTTGGTCATGTTAGGGAGGTTTGTTTTGGTTTGGTTAGGAGGAAGCATCTCCAGGTATAGCGCCTCTCCTTGGTTGGAAAACCTTTGTGTGACATTTGCTCTACTATTACCTATAGTTCTAACTTATCAAAATAATTTGAAAATTCCTTTATAATTTTATGCATAACAACTTGTAAAACTGTTAAAAAACTGATTTGAAGAAAGTGGTACTTGGTAGCCTGGTAGGTAGGTACTAGGTATATTCCCTTTAATGTTTGTGTGCATAAAGGAAGGGCATATTAGTAACTCCCCAGGCCCAGAGAATATATTATAATGTGCATAAAATTAGACTATTATTGAACATATCAGTATATCAGACCCAACTGAAAGACCCAACATGCAGGGTGCTCATCATCATGGCAGCACAAGGCATGTGGTGTACCATGAAAAATTAAACTTTAAGGTTTTTTAAATCTTTAATTAGATTTCCCTGTTATATTATTTTTTTATTTTTTTAGAGGGTCTGCATCATGGGAATAGCCTGGTCATTATTTGCCTGCCCCAAACTTCATATTTTGCTTTCTTAGGCAGTAGTTCTGGCAGTAGTTTAGGCAGTAGTTCATTCTGATTCTGCTATTCTTGGTGAAGGCACTGAAGTATTTGCTCTGATACTCAGCTTCAGTTTGCTCTGTTTTGCTCTGGAAAGTAGAATTTATTTTCTTTGGTCATCAGCTCTCAATTACTTTTGATGCTGTAGAGGATGAAAATAATTGATATGAATCTGTCAGTTCCATGCCCTGCCAAAACACTCAACTTATGCTTCCCATATATGCATTTTTCAGATGCTTTTTCTCAGATCTTTGACTTAAGCAAATATGCTTTGACTTATACTAATAAGCATATTAAAGGAAATAGTTCACTTTTAACATGGTGTTTCCGGTTTTGAACTGGAACAGCAGTCTCGAATCTTGAGCTGAAACTAGCACAAATCAGGAGCTTTTACGGCCCAAGGATCACCCTAGACGAAGATATTCCATTTCTTGTTCCGCAAAGAGTGCCTTGCAGAGGAATGCGTGCCTTGCTGAGGAATGCAGCCACGTCATCGTCAGCCAATCAGCATGCTGCTTACAGCCAAGACGCGCTTCCGCGTCGAATTATCCCAGCGCTCGATGTCTCTCGGACGGCAAAGATTCTACGCCGTCCGGCCAATCCCGTTCAAGGTCAGCGGGGGCTCGGCTGCGGCTATGGAACGTGATTGGCCGGACGACGTAGAATCTTTGCCGTCCGAGAGACATCGAACGCGGGGTATGACTTTATATAGAATATACCCCGCGTTTGATGTCTCTCGGACGACGAAGATTCTACGTCGTCCGGCCAATCCCGTCCAAGGTCAGCGGGGGCTCGGCAGCGGTTATGGAACGTGATTGGCCGGACGGCGTAGAATCTTCGCCGTCCGGGGGCGGGAGACATCGAACGCGGGGTTAGTTCTTCCCATATTAAAATACATTTTTTTATTAACAGGTTTTATTTTATTTTTCTGATCCTTTTGAACATAAAAATTATAAATCCATTGCAAAGAACTAATTTTTAGAAAAGTGAACTATTCCCCTTGAGCAGTTAAACATCTACCTTAGACTTACTTGAGGTGGAGAGTTGGAATAGTACCTACCATCCTCTTCACAGGGGATGAATGCCCTAACTAATCATAAAAGTGCTAACTTTTTGACAAAGATATGTCAATTACTTTGTTTACAAACAGAACTGCATGGTAGGTATCAACAAGAAGGGATGAGTAGTACCTATTCCAACTCTGCCCTCAGGTTTAACGATGGACCAACGCGTGAAAAAGCGTGTGCTGCATGCCGGCCGGGGCTCCCTGTCACCATTCGCCGACGGAGACCGGGTCAAGTTTCACTTCCGATCGGAGACGACAGATGAGGAGCCGGTCTTACTCGACGATTCGCGCAAATACAAGCCCATGGAGCTGATACTGGGGAAGCAGTTCAAACTCGAGGTGCTCGAGGCGTGCGTGAAGACGATGCTGCTGGGGGAGGTAGCGGAGTTCACCATCGACAAGGCGCTGCTGCACGCCTACCCGATCGTGGCCAAGACGCTGCGCGCCGCGTGGGACCCGGCGCACAAGCCGCCGCCGACCGCCTCCGGCTGCTGCGGGATGATGATGGCCGCCCAGCAGCCGCAGATCGGCTACCCGGACCTAGACGGCCTGCTCCAGCGGCCACAGAACCTGCGCATCGTCATCGAGCTGCTCTCCGCAGAGGCCAAGAGCGACTACGAGCGCGAGTCGTGGGCCCTCAACGAGCAGGAGAAGCTGGCCTCTGTTACCGAGCTGCGCGAGCGCGGCAACGCCCTCTACCGTGACGGCAAACACGAGGCGGCCGCTGAGAAGTACGCCGACGCGCTGGGCCGTCTCGAGTCGCTGATGTTACGAGAGAAGCCGCAGGACGTGGAGTGGAACAAACTCAACGAGCTGAAGCTGCCGCTGCTCCTCAACTTCGCCCAGTGCAAGCTGCTGGAGGATGACTACTACGCAGCCATCGAGCACTGCTCCACAGTGTTGGAGGCGCGACCTGACGACGTTAAGGCGCTGTTCCGGCGGGGCCGTGCGCGTGCACGGGTCTGGGAGACTGAGGCTGCACGTGCCGACCTGAACCGGGCGGCAGAGCTCGACCCGAGCGTGGCGGCGGCGGTGCGCCGCGAACTGGCCGCACTGGCAGCCAGAGAGAAGGAGAAACTCGCTGAGGAGAAAGAACAGCTTCGAGGGAAGATCTTCACATGAAAGGCTGTGAGCTTCCGTTTTGTGTGTGTTATGTGTCGGTATGTGTCAAATGTCAATGCGGTTGCGTGTGTTGAAATAGGTCTATGTTTATATGTATGCATGTGAGTTTTGCGCGGAGCATAGCGGCCAGAAGAGCACATTTTTGTCGTTCATTTGCAGAAAATTATGTCATACGCATGCGTACGTCGTAACGTTGTCCACTTTAACTCGAAATTGCTGCATTGCATATTCAATTTTTAATTTGACGTGGTGATGTCCTTGTGTTTGGACTGGCAATGCTATAACACATTTGGTGTGTTGAGTTTCTCACCTGTGATACTATATGTGAGTACTGCATCTTTGACCTGCATTATCTAAAGCGTTGGTATTTGATTGTTTTCATGCAAAGCAAACTACGCTTATTCTTGGTTTCTAAAGTCAGTTGTGTGCGGAAGTTCATTACTTATTTGCCTTAGTAATGGCTCCTGACTTAACAGTGCCATGCTTTATGTTTGCCAATAGTAGGCTAGCATTGATTATAAGCTTATTTGTTGTCACTAGTTGTTTTACAATGGTCAATGCAGATATAATAAATGCACAGAACTGTGACTCTTTTGTTTCTAAGTAAGTTCCTATCATTGTATAATTTAATATCGTCGCTTTTCCTGATCACCTGTGGTGCCAGCTTCATTTGTAAATATCAAAGTGTTGTTTGATCTGTCTCTGAACACCGAGGTGGTCCATTATCATCGATGTACTTCAGCTTTGCTTTGAAACATCCCTGAAACACGTTTCCGACATTGAGCTCAAGAAACATTCAGCCTGTTCTTCGTCTGTTTGAAACCCTGGATACTTATGAATTACTGGCGGCAAATTATCCAATTTTCGACCACTACACACAAGGTGGCTGGTGGGAATGCCTGCCAAAAATAGAGTACCATCTGTCAGTAGATATTACCCGATTTTGAAGACCGTGTCTGCGAACCAAGCTTTCATCCTCGTAGGTTCAAATATAACCAGTCCGTTTTGGCCCCGCTGCGTCGTGGTGCATATGCACCGGTTCGACCGATCATCGATGTATTTCGTTGCCCCCACGACTGCGTTCCCCGCTGGCCGGCCGCGGTTGGGGGCAGCCCGGTGCTCCGAATCGATCCGTGACCACGCTCAGGGCCGGGGACCTGGACCGAGGCGGCCAAACACCGCCGGACAGTGTCAGTCGGGACAGCGCAGGGGGAGGGCGGAGGGAGCGGTGCACGCTGAACGGGATCTTAGGAGACATAAGGTATGTGTGCCAGTGGATTCATCGATGTCAGCTTGATTGGTGAAGGTGGCCACGGTATGGTATATCGATGTATTCACGAGAGTCGTGATTGTGACTCGTGTCAGCTAGGGGCCGTAATCGTATCTACTAATGCATTAACCTGCATCAGATGCACCGTTAGATCAGAGCCTGCATTTGCAGGGCCCATGCTCATGATGTTATACTTTCTCTCGTTCATCCCGACATATAAGTGCATGGAGCGGAGGCTGAAGTGGAGCTGTTGTAACGGGCCAAAGCGATGGCGTCACGTGTGTCGATGACGTCACTCCTTAGCGTGACGCCAGTTCGTGGCGTGACGCGACGGTGCTCGTCACGGTGGGTACAGTGCGACGCCTCCCACGACCCGGCGGTGCTGTGGTGGTGGTAACGCGCAAAGCCCAGTAACGCTCGCTACACATCCACCGCCTGCACTGTTTGTGTGTTTTAGCGACTGCCAGTTTTTGTTGTAGTCAGTCTGTGTTTGTCACAGTCTGTGTTTGCGACCATTCGTCTGTTCGTCCGTTCAACCGTCTGTCTTCCTACATGGATGTGTGTCCGTTGTCAATTGTCCGTCTGTGCAACCATCGTTCTCTTGTTACAACCGTTAATAAAACCGTCAGTCGGTCCGTGCAATCGTCTCCGTGAATACTGCCGTCCGTCCGTCCGTACATCCGTCCGTCCGTCCGTACATCCGTCCGTCCGTCCGTACATCCGTCCGTCCATCCGTCCGTCCATCCGTACAACCGTCTCGATTTCCGTGCCAGTCCGTCTCTCCGTGCGTGAGGCCGAGCTGCAGCCAGCCGCGTGGCGAGAGTTACGCGTGCGTCGGCCCACCGCAGTCGGTGGTCGGCCACCGGTGTACCGTGACGCGGCAGCCCGTAGCCGCGGTGTTGCGTGTAGATCGAACGTGTGTTGTTTGGTGCGTAAGTGCGTGACTGTGGTGTGTGGCGCCACACGGTGAAGGTGGATCCTTGGAAGAGCCTTTGAACAACAGGTGCTGGGTAGTGGGTTCCCTGGCTGTTTGTTCCCCTGAGCGACAAACTAGGGCTTGTAGAATGTGCTTGTTAGTCCGAACCGGTCTTGTATTGAAAAAAATCGCTATGCATACTTGCTGATTTTTTCACAAGCGAGCCGCATGACTGCGCTGACGTCTGTGTCTCGTGTCCTCAGGTGAACTCTAGGCCACTAAGCTGGGGTCGGTACCCAGCTGCCTCCAGCCAGGCTCGTCGCGGCCCCAGACACCGGCCGTCACTTCCAACAACAACAATAACACCATGGCGGGCACGACTCCTTCGAGTGACACCATCCGAGGTGAGTTTAGAGTCGAGACTTTCAGAAGTCGGACGCAGAGTTATTACTACCCTTACCAATTATTCCAGACTGGCTCTTGAGTTTCCATAGAAGACAGTCTCTGAGGAAGGTTTGTGCACAGTGCACACTGGCCTTCTCCATGACTCCTCGTGGCTATGTCCGTTCTGTCTAACGCGTCGGGCATCGCCCCTCCATTCACTGAATTCCTTCCGTTGTCCATTTGTCCCGTACCATCTGTCCATTCTTTTCCCGTTCGTTTCCCGTCTTTCCGTCCATCGCGTCTCGTCTGTTCTATCTCGTCCCTTGTCGCCACCCGTCCGTCCCGTCCCGTCCCGTCCCTTGTCGCCACCCGTCCGTCCCATCCGTCCCTAGTTCGTCCGTTTCCCGACCTATGTCATCACCCCGTCCGTCCCGGTAGCGACTGCGGCGTTTCTGCCTCGTCTCCACCGGTGCGTGGCAGCTGACGTGATGGCTCCGGGCGAGTGAAAGCCGCTCATCAGAGCCGAACCGAATACCTATAGTTCCGTGGACCCGTGGCCTGCCCACTTTTTGCGCTACCTTTTCCCCTTTGTGTCGTTTTTCTTACTCCTGGGATCGTTGAGTGCAGGTTCCTCGGGTTGCAAATGTAAGAACATGGTTATCATTATCAGGAACGGTTTGGGCAGTTTTAATGTGGCGAAATTATGCGTAGCGACCTTAGGGTTATTTAAGGGTTATTTTATCGACCGAAAGAGTAAAAAAAAAACGGGGTTTTGAGCTCGGTTCAGTAAGGTGTGGCATTATTACGAATATGAACCAAATGATGGAAGTCGATAGGCATCCGTGCTACCTAATACATTGTTATTGTATTTGCCCTCGTCTCGCGGTGCACGGTCAGTGGTCACTCGAGTGGTCAGTCGGTCCGTTGCGGTGCAACGTGGCGCCGGTCGGCCACCAGACGGCTCTGGCGTCTGCACCGGTGGCGGGGGAGGCGAAGGTCAGCCGACCTAGATAACCGGCCGGCAGTTTATCGCCGGCTGTGCCCGAGTGCTGGAGTGTGACGAGAGGCGACTGAGACTGGAAGCCATGGCCGAGACGAGGCCCGAGACGAGCAAGGAGCTCACCAAGAGGCTGCGCAAGTTCTGGGAGGAGGTGGCAATGAGTGAGTCGGCGGGGCGGGTGCGACTGTGGGCTGTGGCTGGACCACGATTCCGTCGGGTAGGGTGCCTCAAAAGTCGAGATAACAAACACGGGGTCGTTGAAGAGCGGTCCCCAGTTACTTTCGGGTCCCCAGGGAACGTTCTTAGTAGAGTTTGCTTGAAGTCGGGAACCTGGAAGTGAATCGGACCCTGGCCGTCGTCAAGCTGTGATAGCTAGCCTAATGCCTAGTGTATGCTTACCTATTGCGCCCTGTTTGCACCGGCAGATCGAGATAACAGATACGATCAGTTTTGCCCTGAGGTTCCCAGCTCCTATAGGCCCGAGAACAGTAGCAATGTAATCGCTAATGCATGCTTTGCCTTGACTTGAAAGCTATGTTCTAACCAATTCTTCACAAAATAGGACGAAACGTATGGATGAAGAATAAATGTTTAACCACTATTCATTCCGTTTCTCTCCCCTTCCCCTGCCGATTCCTTGCCTCTCTCGACTGGCCTCGTGGTACAACTTATGGTGACTTCAGAATCGTGGTTACGCCCCTAGCTGATGAGAACGGTGGCTGCGCTTGCGTCATTTGGCACTTTCCTGTGACCGCACCATTTGTAACATCATAACAGGGTGTTAATTGCATCGTCACTCATAGTAATGACCGCTTGACGGAAACCGTACGAGTCTTCAATCTCTACAGTGACGACTGCCTTCTTTTTATCAGTTCATTTTAGTTATCAGCGCACGATCAAATAGTCTGAGGCAAACGTGTTGAATCTGATAAGAATGTGGAAAAAGCGAAGCACGGTCGATGCTTATCCGTGCGAAGGTGACTCTTGGCTCGCCTCAGTGTGCTCAGGGGCCCCGGTCGGTGACGTGGAGACCTGGCGTCCCCTGCGTCACGGTCATACCCACTCGGTCTTGACGGCGAGGAAATTCCTCCAGTCCCCGTCTTCCCGGAAACCCAGGGAGCTGGTCGGCGGCGGGGCGGCGGCGTGCCGTGTGGCTTGTAAAACAACCTCAGTGGGCCTCCCTAGCTCATGGTGCACAGTGCACACATCATTAGTAGTCTTACTATCGTCTGAGGAGTCAACGTTATTGTGTCTACCAATGGCCAGCCTCGTAGTCAGATCAAATCTATAGGCTTCGAGGGCGGGCGAAACCAAACCGCTTCACTGGCTGGGGCACTGCTATAGTGAATCGGATTTCCCCTTTACTTGCCCAACTCTCAAGCGAGGATGAATGTTTCTCCCTGAGGCCTAGGCCAACTTTGGTAGTTTAAAAGTAGATTGGGAGAAAACAGCAGGTGCTTTGCATGCTGGTTCACATTGCATCGGAATAGTTTAATTCCAGAAAAGATTGTATTCACCTTTCACACCTACCCAGAAAATATATGCAGAGTTGCTCGCTGCGCAGCTCATTAGCCCAACAGACTTCCCTGGCAGATGAATCGCGAACCGCGCCGCGGTCTTGTTGGGTTTCCTCGTTCACACCCGGCGCGTGTCGGGTCAAAGGTCAGGGGAGTTACTGGGTCACCGGGGTCCCGGGTCAACTGGCGCCCTGAACAGGGTGGCCTCAATACTGGAGCGTGGGTGGGGCGCTGCCTGCTAGTGGGCCGGACGCCCCGCTGGCCGCTGTCAGCACACTGCTTTCTCTACAGGCGGAATGAAATGAGGGAATGAGACGTTTGTAAGCTTGGCATCGGTATTCCTTGCGAGTTTTCCTTGCGAGAAAGAGCAGTCTGCTATATTTCACGGTGGTCTTTTCCACTATCTCTGCACATGGATATGGTAGATATCTGATCGTATGGAGCCTCTATCTGGAATATTGTGTGATCATAGCTCTAAAATGACTCCGGAATCGGAACTTTGGAATACTGATGTGAAGTCCTGTAGATTATGGATACGGTTTATGATTGTTGTAAGGTGCGGTTGCTAGCCTGCAATTTACGATTCACCGCTGTTGTTAGTCGGGCTATATATCGAGCTAGTTATCGTGTAGATAGCCCATGACCTGACGGCTGACATGCATACCAGAAAGGCATGACTTTTTTCGAGAGATCCACTGGTCTCATCATGTAAGATTACAGATCTTGTCAACAAGACTCATGAACGGCATCAAGGAAGATATGCTTGATAATGCGTGCGTACTGCGAGTGCGATCCGCCCAACAGTCCCAACCCAAACTGTCTAGTGTCTACCGTTATAAATTCCCACTCTAGCCCGTGTAAACCTTCACGCGTAGCCCACCCAGTCTTCAGTCTCACCGACCAGCCTCACAAATTAAATTACCAGCCCGTCTTACAGTTTCACAGCCTCCCACAGTTCCACCAGCCCGTCCTTACCGTCCCACTGTTCCACTGTCGCCTGTGCGCCGCCGTCCCAGCTGTTCCCGCGTTCATTAGCGACCACCGGGCCGGTCGGCCGGAACGCCACTTTCTCTTTCGTCGCACCGGCACTTCGGAACTGCGGTAAGTGCCTCTCGTCGATCAGTGCCACTCCTCGACCAGTGGCAGATAGGCTCATGGACCAAGGGTAGTACTAGTGCCGTTTGTCGACCATTGCCAGCTCGTCGACGAGACCACCTTTTGCTTCGTGTTGACCAGTGCGGTGTCTGTCCAGTAGCATCTTCTGGCTGCACCACCGGCCTGCTCTCCTCACACATCAATGTCCTACTCCTGTCCGCAGCGCCGGCCGTTTAAATCCACCTATAGACTGCAAACATGGCCACAGGCGCGGCACGTGCGACAATGAAAAGCAGCGAACACGACGCTGTCTGCATATTACTACCAAACCGGACGGATGTCGGACCATATCCGTCCACATCCGACCGCGGTCAGGAAGACCGGTAGCGGCGCCAGAGGAACGTGGGTCGAGCTGTCGGTGGCTTATAGAGCTGCGGTCAGGGTCGAGTGAGGGATACCGGATGGATTCCTGAAGCAATCATTGATAAACCCTATCAATATTATTAGAGTTAACTGATTGCTGATACCCACCAGTCAAGGAAATCCATCGTATACTTGCTGATGCCGAGGGCGACCATCGAAGAATGCGGGGAAGGAGGACAACAATCCATGGAACTTTGATTGAAACTTCTCGAGAAGACTTCTCTATCAAATTCTCCGACTGCGCCGCCGCCGCAGGACCGCCAACGCGCCTGTCCTTCCTGTATTATCGCCTATCGTCGCCGCGCCGCGCCGACTCCGACTCTGGCCACGGAACCACTCCTTCATCCGGCGGGTCACGTGACCGGACCGGCGGCGCCGCTCGGTGTGTGTCTGCTGAGTCACGTGACTGTGACGTTGTGGTCCGAGCTGCGAGTGCCGGTCCGTCCCGTCCGTCAGTCGAGGCCGAGCCGCGGGTCGGGGAGTGTCGTGCTGCGATAGCGTGGAACTTACACCGGTGCAGACATGGCAAACAACGGTACACCCAAGGGTAAGAGGCGGGACGGAAAGTGTCATATTAACAACACATCTCTGCAGGGGCGGATCCAGAAAATCTCCAAGGGAGGGGCCATTAGAAACCAGGAGGCCCCCCCCCCCATAATCCCACCTGTTGGAGGCCCCATCTTCCCACTTGTTGGGCCCCCCCCAAAAAAAACTGCGTCTATTGAGCTTATCTAGCTGTTCAGGCAACATCTCAACATCTGTGCAGGCTTGGAGGCCCTCTGTGCAGGTTAGGAGGCCCTGTAAAAGTGGTCATCTCTGTGAGTATAAGAGACCTCCAAGTTATGAAAAGCAATCTTCTAACAAAGAAGTCTTCTCAGCTAGTCTTCTAAGAAATAACTAAGTGGGTAGGTTAAAAAAAAACTCATCGGATTTCGGCCACTTTATTTTCAGGAGGCCCCCTTTTCAGCTTTTTAACTTTTTAACTTTTTATTTTATTTTTGAAAAAAATCGGCCAAGGGGGGGGGGCCATGGCCCCCATGGCCCCCCCCCTTGTATCCGCGCCTGCATCTCTGGAAGACGATAATAAGTTTCGTAACTAATGCATGACAAAAGGAATCGGCCAGAATGGGAGTCAGAGTTACTCTGATAGGCAGGTATCGGATTGTAGCGGTTGTATATTTACTCACTCATGTTCGTAAGGGCCGCGTCGCAGCACCGTTGATAGTAAGGTATCTCTACCAAACCAACACACAATGACATTCAGTAAAGGTATGCTAAAGTCTTACGTAAGTCGACAGCAAGAGGCCGTGCAATGCAATGCGCATCTTTACAGCACACCGGCATGAATGTATTCTGTTGCATCTTTTAGAACAGTTCTGCCCCAGTCCATTCCTTCACACCGGGCCTTCTAAGATTTTTTAGCTCCAGGGAGCCGGCCTGGGTATGAATGGCATATAAATATATGGGCGGTATTTCAGTGCTGCGCCCGGGCAGAAACGCACACACCGATGCGTCTCTCTCCGACGTCGGTTGCACGGCCAGACTGAGCTGTCGGGGGAGATGAATGTGTGGTCATACGTGGTGCCGTTTCGGTTATTTTATGGGTATTGTGGGGCAGCACAGTGGTTTTTAATTGTACCTACATTTCACCAGCACCCGTGTTCGAGGATAAACGAGTCGAAGGCGTAAACAATCTGAGTCACAGTAACGTTCGTGACCAAGAGCACCCGTACAGGCCTTCTTCCTCCACCAGTTGATTTTAGGTATTGTTTGGTAAGCCGGGACCAGAATGTCTAAACCAGCACCTGTTGCAACAGGAGTTCTGCCGAAGTGATCCGACGACTCGACCAGAACGCAACCGGAATGGCCCGGCCTCACCTGTAGCCTGTTTGTTTCACGCTCGCCGCATCTAAATGCGCATACTAGAAGGCGACACGATGGCCGGCGCTGCTTCACAGCTGGTGCGAGCAGCTGTGAGGGCACTGCGCGGCTGGACGAGAGCGCTAAATTGAGTCCCATCAGGAGACAGGGGTGCCTCCGTGACTGCCCATGGGATGCAGGCGCGGCGCGATGTCAGATGTGGCCTGACACGTGCCAGCCCACAGCCACCGGACAGACAGCAGAGCATCAGTATTCGGCCGACCGTGAGGAGACAATCAACCACACACATTCATAGCGTGAGTGATTGGTGAAATTTGGTGAAACAGTAGAGTGATCACAGGTCAGTAACAAGCTCATCGGCTCGATGGCTGGCAACTTGACGGAGCTAACTTGACCGTCATTTGTTCTTGAAGGCATAATCGATGCAAGAAGCCAAACAAGTGCACCTCCGGCTGGGCTCTTTGTTTGAATGCAGAATAACACTACAGGAAAGCTGTTTTCCAAGCGGCCGACGGCCCGACTTAGAAATGGATCCGAGCCGAGCTGCTTTGCAAAACCCAAGAAGGTGAAACCTTACAACAAGCAGAATGGAATTTAGAAACAGCTCTCTGACAGCTAGAATAGACACGTGACGGCAAACGGAGATTACTTTACCTCTCCCTCATTCTTCGCCAAATCTTCATCCAGGTACTTGGCTACATATAATGAACCAAAACAGGAAACATGCCTTCCTGCATTGCCGGTTGTTTTAAACATGCGTTTAAAGGGACCCTCCCACCTTAACATTAGATTTGAGTTGAGATAGCCAAAATGGGGTCCCTGGCTCACAATTACCGGTTTCGGCACTCACAACATCGAGAAATGCCTTAAATCGGAAATATTGAATTTCAAAATTGCAGCATTTTGATTCAGAGGGGCTAATGCTTAGGAATACCCCTCTGAATGTGTGACGTCAGCGCAAATATCTAACGATTTTTAAATGTTTGACTAAAACGTTTCGTAGCACGCGGTGGTATATGCTATTTGCGCGCAACATCTGCCGCAAACGCCGCACTTCTAAAATAAAGTCGCTAGAAACAGCGGAGATCCCAAAAAAGTAAACAAAAGTAAAAGTCAAATATCTTGAAAACCGGTGAATATTTTTCGGTGAAATTTGGTAGATATTCGTTTTCGCTCTTTCTGAACCGAGCGACATCACTTTCATGCAATTCATAAACTTTTTTGAAGGTGGGAGGGTCCCTTTAAGTATCGATTTCCTGCACGTCTCCGTGATGTGTGCCGGTGCCGGCCGTGACCGAGCAAATAACAGTGCAGTGACTCATCTGATTTGGCGGCAGTATTTGCTCCTACCGAGCTACGCTAAGCCCACTCTCGAGTGGAGGGCGAGTGGTGTCATGGGTGTAGACTGTAGATGGACCGGCGACCGCGACTCGTGCTATACACACATGACCTGCCCTATCTCTCCACATGGCCCGTAAAACGGCAATTCATCGTTATTCATCGTTAAACGAGCCCGGCCAGGTACCGAAATGACCTATCGATCAACAGGGCCTCGGTCAAAGGCCGCTACATGTGAGCTCATCCCGTAGGATTAAACTAGAGGCAAATGAGTCATTTTACGTTTGACATTAGTCGAAACTAGTTCTGGACAGAAAGTAAAACTTCCTCTGTTCTACTTCTTACTTTACTTGTTTCATCGTCATGGATGATTTGAAAATTTCAGCTCTCTAAACCTCTAAGTATAATTCAATTCGTCTCAGTAGCATGCTGGATCGATCAGTTAGATGTCGGAGGTCCAATTATTATCGCATTAGCTCAGCAGGCGCTCTGCCGCCGTGACTGGTGCCTGGTTCGCTGTCTGAAAGTCAGGCACCAGGGATGTCAATTGTCAATTTCAGAGCTTTGTAACCTAAAGCGAAGCTGATGCCTTCGTTGTTAACTATAGAATATCGGGAAAATATTTCTTTGACCAACGGATTATAAAAAGGAAGCTTTTTCCTAATTTTCACTATTTTAAGCGGTTAACGTTTTTATTATTTAACGGTTAGGTATTATTCAACGGTTATTTATGTGTTTACTGTTTATTTAGGCTAATTAACGGTTGACAATTTTACTCGTAACTGCCTATTTCCGACGTTGTAACTTTACCATATTCATGATTGCACTGCTTTGTATTCTCCGTTGTGTGACTTTAAAAAGTTTCTCATTACTCATAGCCATGGGAAAGTCCTGTTGGCATATATAAATAATAGATATGCAATGTCGAGCACCATGCTCCACGGATATCTGAGGTCCAGCTGATATTTAAAACCGGTTATATCACCAGCATAATGCCCTCCCCGCCCGCATTGTTACGCGGCTTTGCCAGCTCCGGTGCGATTTGTCGTACAACCTGTAAGATAACTGCACATACTTTTCCTGTTTTGCTTTCCCATGTGTTATGATCGCGGGTAGGGACGGTGCTGCGCGCTTGGGGCTTGGCGGCTGTTGCCGAGTCGAGTCAGAAGCATATCCTGTGGATATCCTGACCTGTCTACCACACTCTCACGCTGTCTCAGCTCCCCTCACCCCGTGTGTCTCTTAGGGAAATTTATGGCTGACCCGAGCAGCCCGAAAGGTCGTGTTCGTGACAACCGTGAGCATTTGTGACTGTTCTGTGAACGTGCCTGTGGTGCAAGCGCATAAATTGCGGCCTCGGCTGTATGCAACGCGAGAGCGTTGATCCACTTATTTCGAACAGGCATGCTAGCGAAGTATTCGCCTTTTCTTGGACTGGTGATCCCTGGTCAGGCGGATGTGACCCTGGGCTGACTCCAAGGGTCCTTGCGTGACAGTATGAGGCTGCTGCGACCGCAGTTGGGAAGGGAACCCATATGCCTGCGTTGGACGTAAAAACACCTCCGCCGGCGGCCAAGGCTGATGGACCACCGTGTTTTTGCTTGTCTGGCGGTTGTACCGCTTGGAAACCGTGAATTGAAGCCGCTGAGATCAACGATATATCATGTGTTTATAAAAGTACGGGCTGGATGCTGTGCTCGAACGTGGTTCAAAATATGGAATGAAACTTGCCTGATGCCTCGTTGTTTATTTTAGTGGTGAAACTTCTCAGAAAGATCATGTCTATTTCAAATTATTTCTTTAAAAAATGATGCCCCAAAATAGGCTTGTCCTAACCAGGTGGTGATGCATTTCTGTTCAAGCTGGAGCGGCTCATTCTATTCTCCAGCCGTAGATCTAAGTGATGCTAGTTCGTGACACAAACACCGCGCCTCTCATCGTGACTCAACAGACGAGAGACTCACCTCGCAACTGGCGAATCAGCCCATCACGGCCAGCGAGCGTGATGTTCTTATGTTTAGTTATACAGGGTACATACCGCCACATTGGCTCAAATAAGGTGGTAAACTTTCGTCGTCGAACGTAAAAATAAACGATATATCGCTTACAATGGATGTATCTTGATGTGCAGCGGTTGTATTTACATGAATATGATCCTGCAAATACTGCCCTAGAGCAAGTTTCAGGCAAGGAATGTCAGACCATGCTAAACATCGAAATGGGATGGTGTGCTCCGTAACACTATTGGTTCCTTTTCAATGCGCAAGAGCCACGCTTCACAGCTATCTATGACTTACGTGCTCCTCGTTCGTCATATATTCCACATCGCTCGTAAACCCCCGCTCCAACCAACCATACGAGTGCATATGTATGTCCCATTATAAGTACCGATACGTGACCATGTGCAAGACCGTGTGTGGGTAAATCGTTACATGTGTCGTGTTCCACCGTCTAACGCTCGCCGCTCGTGCATCTTTGTTGCAGCGCCGGAGTCGACGCTCGAGATCTTCCGTGAGAGTTTGGCAGGCGAAAAGGAGTTTGGCCGCACCGTGCCACACGTGTTTGTCATCCTCGGCGCATCGGTACGTTTGCATAGGGGACCCTCGAGCCTCGAGGCACCGTGTCGTATGATGGGCGGACATTGTTCAAGTAGTGATTTACCTTGTGGGAAGTCTTCAGGTGTGTTGGTGGCATAAATACCAGCCCGATGGGCTGTTTTGTCTTGGCGTGAAAATATGAAACCGTAGGCAGTACATTGCACCGTGAGTGCACGATGACATACATTTTCACAGGTCATTCCGAGGTGCTACGGTGCAAGGTATATTATTGCTTTGTGCTATAGCTGGTGGTGATCCCATTCAACATGAAAGAGCGTGCTCATGAAACACCGTAAGCCGTTACGAACCAGCGCATGTAGCTCACGTAGGTAATCCATTACCGTAAACGGTGCTCCCTGATCTGTTGTGTAATCCAATGAGCCTCATTGTATCGTGATCGGTTATAACGCGCAGCCTCGGGACGAGAAAGGGCGCTTTGCCCGAGCTGGCTTTTTATGAACTTAGTGTGATGTGTTATGTTGCATGGAGTAACATTTACCTTATCGCTTACGGTACAAGATAATCTCATCAAATCTTAGTGAAATAGTCTCTCGGTTATTTTACAACCACAGTAACTTTAAATGAATATTGTTTGACCCGCTGGCGCAGCTCAGCTCGGCAGCTGGGCAGAGGAGAGGAGGACACGGGTGTCTCCCGTACTCTGCCTGACCCGCACGCTGCGGTATCTTACAGGGAAGCCTAAATTTGCAGAGGGTGGGCGCACGTTTGCAACTTGCAAGTGTCGGCCGTTGGGCCCCTGAAATTCGGGTGTTGTTTGTCACTTGAACGAGTCGTCGCTATTATCTAATGTCATCTATTGATGACATCAGCGATTAACGTCAAATGCTAATTAATTATCGATAGATGCATGTGGCTAAGTGAAGGATAGCTACACCGACAACATATTTTTAGGACTACCGAGATACCACACCATTAAATCAACAAGTAGAGACGGCCAACGAAAAGAAGGACTGTACTTCCTGATTATACCGGGGGCTAAAACGATTCCAAACCAGCGTTGTCGAAAACCTCGGGTTGGCAAAACCAATTCTACCTGGTGCATTGTCCCACCGCCGACGCTCTCACCGCCAGAGTTATTTCCGCTCTGAATAACAATATGACTGCAGTGAGGTGGGCGAAATTGGGCCGATGGGTTTGACTGGAGCCGTCTGACTCCCCACGATGGCATACATGGATTGATCAGATGTCTGTGAGCGGGCGTGGGGCCGCATTACCGCCGATTTACATGCGTGACATGGATGTAGCCGGGCCTCGCCCCGGCCCGGTTATGTCCTACCTTCAGTGAGAGTGGAGCGGGGGGCGATGGATGGCCAGAGGTGCGGCTCCGGCTGCTGTAAATCTGACCCACCCCTGTTACTACTGACATACCTGGTCAGGTTGCCTCATCAGCTGCAGCAGTAATACCCCGGTCTGGTATGCGGTTTACAGCACCCTTACTCTATATCAGTCTAGATCTGGACCAGCCATGTTTAAACATATTGTGTAACGCTGATACTAGAGGAAAGAATAAGCCATCCTGTTCTCTCCGTCGCTCTTGCTTTGGCTCATGATCATAACCCTTTAATGCACTAAGACATAAGGCAGTGTTTGGCTTTCTGACCAAAATTCAGCCTAGGTTATTTTATCTGGGAAGCGCTGACCTGCATTATTCAACAGCTTTGATGAGTTACAGACTATTTCGCACTGAGTATCTAGGAGCGAGTCTTGCTATCAGAAGTCCACTTGCCGCTCGCACCGGTCTAACCGTGGCTTCCCTCTCCCCCACCAGGGCGACCTGGCCAAGAAGAAGATCTACCCGACCATCTGGTGGCTGTACCGCGACAAGCTGCTGCCAGAGAACACGGTCGTCATTGGCTACGCCCGCTCCAAGCTGCAGGTCAAGGAGATCCGCGACAAGTGCCACCAGTACATGAAGGTAGGTGAGGCAGACATTTATCACGGATCGCGGTGATCACGGACAGGTTCTGATTGGTTCAAATTTGATTTTTTGGCATGACGGACAAAAATTCAGCCGAAAATTTGTGATGGGTCCGATTTCATTTCTATAACTTTCATCAGTTTGGAATCGTTTAGAAGTCACCTCCCCAGTCCATGTGCTGTACGTGAACGTCCTCCATCTTGTGTACTCAATGGTACACAAGCCTCATGCCCGAAGGTCACCGACCAGTGGGCCGGGCACTTAGGTGACGGTGACTTGCACCTTCTGCGCCGCTCGCGCGCTCGTCAGAACGCTCCCGAGCGCCGCACTGGTCCGCCGGTCACCGTGACAAACTGAGATGACACGGCTAGTGCCGTGGCCTCGGGGCTCAACCTGCCGCGATTTCGTGATGGATGCTGTGGTGGTCACCGGCTGAAGAATAACCCCGGTTGGGTGGAAAGCAGGCGCTAGCAAACAAGCAGTGTTATAGTGTTATCAAGTAGTGTTATAAGAGAGCCTAAGCATACTGCAGTTCAACAAGCCCATTTTTCTAAAGCATGTATAATGTATAGCATCATGACAATTTAATTTTAGACTTAAATGATATTTACCTAAGTAATTTCCAAAAAGGCTTGTAGCCAGGACTATTACTAATCCAGCAAAGCTGAAACATAATCTATGTCATTCCTAGCAACGTAATACAGCGTTCAGTGATTCGGTCTCGGTTACTTGCAGGCTGCCACCGTTGCTCCCTTCCCCAGCCAGTCTCAGTCCTCATATTGGAACGACCCGAGTGGAAGCGGGGCGAAAGTCTAACGAGCTCCAGCGGAACTGATAGTGTCGTTCCTGGGCGTAAAACGAGCTAGCTGTTCGCGGGAGCGGGACCTTGAGCTATATCGAAAACCGTGCAGAGCGCTCTCAACTGTGCCAGTGATTGTTCATTGTTCTCTGTTACACCATGCATTTGGTATACGTCATGCGAATAATATAAGAGCCTGCGTCTGGCTGTCAACCACT
Organism: Amphibalanus amphitrite; assembly: GCF_019059575.1. Classification (NCBI taxonomy): domain Eukaryota; kingdom Metazoa; phylum Arthropoda; class Thecostraca; order Balanomorpha; family Balanidae; genus Amphibalanus; species Amphibalanus amphitrite. Next base: position 9,593 of record NW_024882483.1, on the reverse strand, counting down.
CAAGGTCAACTTGCAGGAATTCATGAGGATATACATTTTTATAACGCTTGTTTCGTAAGTTCTCATTCGTTTTGAGGCATAGTTTCAAATTTGAATAGAATACTTCGTGTTTAGGATCTAGGTTCATAAAAGAAGGTAAGGGGGCGCTGCGAAGGCACAGTCTCCTCAGTTTTATGTCGAAAATGTCGCATTCTCATCACTTACCGCTGTGTCCGCACCAACCAATATCCCCCTCGCGTCTGACGACTGTCCCTAGCTGATTACTTTAACCCTCGCATGTGTGCGGCGTTTGCCAGCTTCTAATGTGTAGGGGGGGGGGGGGTCGGTTGGACCCCCTTGCCGTTTGGCCCCTGATTGAGCTAGAGCTTCGCGGAAAAAAACGAGCGTGTTGCCCGTGACGAGAGGAAGCCGATGATACCCAATTTTAAGGTCCTAGGTCATTGGTTGACCTTCCAGGTCAGGTCAATGACCCAAAGTCGGGAAAATCGGGACCTATTAGAAAGTCGTAAAGTGTGGCTGCTAAGGGGTTTTTCGGGGTGCTGATCACGAATATCGTGTTAGTTTTGATCACAGATGATGTCTTTAAGCATTTAGACCAGGTCGGGTCAGGTCAGGTCAGGTCAACCAGTAGGCGTCGTGACGGGTATTCGTAGTACGTGTCAACCGCCTCTGACAGCTTCGTAACATGTTACGAAGGCACCAAAACTGCTTCGTAAATGTTCAAATGGTTGCTAAATTCGAATTCAGCTCCAAAAACTAGCCTAGAAACATGTAAAACTCGAAAAAGTGAACCGAGGTCACCCGAGGTCACCAAAGGTCATTGACCTGACCTGACATTCAGGTGACCTTGACACCCACCCTAATGCATGGGAGTAACATCAAATCACATGTTTGAACGTTTGAAACCACGAAAAGCTTGCAAACGCGCGGCTAATGCGAGCCGACATACGCGGAATCACGATTCCGGCCAAACATGGTCTCGGAAAAGAGGTCACAGGTCAAAGGTCATTTGGGTCAGGGTCATGAAATTTCCAGGGTCGGTGTAAAATTGATCAATGCGAGGGTACTGAGAGTTTCGTCGCGATCGACCGCTTTTTACGCGAGTTATTCGCGAAAAACCATGGGGGGGGGTCCATCCGACCCCCCCCCCCCTACACATGGGAGGGTTAACCTCCCCCCCTCTCCCTGTCCCCTCTTTCCAGGTGCGTCCCGATGACGAGGAGCGTTACGAGGCGTTCTGGAAGGTGAACCAGTACGTGGCCGGGGGCTATGACGACCCGGCGGCGTTCGCCGGCCTGGACTCGGCCATCTCCGCCCTGGAGACGGGCCCGGCCGCCAACCGGCTCTTCTATCTGGCCCTGCCGCCGTCCGTCTTCCAGCCCGTCACATCCAACATCAAGGCCAAGTGTATGGGCAAAAAGTGAGTAAGGTGGCTGGGTGATCCCGGATGGTCCCGGGCTGGGTTTTTCATATGTCTTGGCACTCGTATCTGAAAAAGTACCGTGCCTTACCAGCCGTAAGTACCGAGACGATTCGAAGAACAAAATGCGTTTAACCCTATTCCTGGCGGGGGGGGGCCTCAGGAGCCCCCCCCCCTGAGGTTTTTTGGTTATTTCTCCCAAACGCGCTGAGCTAGGAAGCTCAAATTTTCTGACTTTTCCTATAAGGCTTCTACGCAACATGTCTGAAAATTTTGAGTTGATCTGACCTCAGGTCAGGTCACCAGAGGCGGTTTGGTGACCCTACCTCAGAAAAGTTTGCAATCACGCCAGAGCTAGAGTTTTTGACCGATCAATTTCTTCTCTTCAGGCTTTAGTTAGGGTACCAGTATGTGCAATTTGTATATCTCGGAATTTTGATATCGGTGACCTAAGGTCAGGTCAATTTCGCGACCTCCCCATTATAAGTCAATGGGGGAAAAATCAACTCCCTGTTTTTACCACTAAAACGGGTCGGAATGGCCCCATATACCATACATGACTTCATATACGATCAACCTTCACTACCTTGAGGTCTGTTTTGCTGTTGGGCAGCTGTGAGGTCATGTGACGTCATCAAAGGTCACCAAAGGTTTTTGGCCAATAACTCCGTACAGGAACAAGATACAGACGCGTGGATGGTCTCATTGTGTTCAGCTCGTCAAGACGCATCGAATGATATACATGATGACCTCGAGGTCACGTGACCTGAGGTCAACCTTTGACCTTGACCTTTTTCGAGGTCAACATATATCATTCGATGCGGATTGACGAGAGGATCACGATGATGCCCTTAGTTTGTTCCTATCTTGACTAATTCGAAAGTTATTCGAGAAAAACTCTCTCCATATCTAGCGCCGCCATTTTGACTTTTTCGACCCCTGTGACGTCATCTTTGACCTGACCTGAAAATGACCTTTGTAAAAATTGTAGACCTTGTCCATGTGTATCCGATGCCGTTTACCGCTTGTCGCTATCTTGCTTCGTTCTCGAGATCTCAGGGGGGGGGCCGAATCGGCCCCCCCCCCGCCAGTTTCTTGTCCCGGCGGAGCCCGCCAGGAATAGGGTTAAGGGGGTCTAGCATCAGCCAAAGCACCTTCATTTCTGCACCTACATGGTGAGGCACAAAACGAGGCGGTATTTGATCAATTTTCTGCTCTTGCCGTATCGCTCTATACGGGGTGGGTAGAGTGTGGGGTGCTGGGTCGACGTAACAGGCTCCAACCACACCCTGCCAGCCTCCCGGGGCGCGCGGTGGCAGCAGCCTGGCCCCTCAGTAGGGCGTCGATTTGGCGTGCCCGTCGCGGACGCTTTCTCTAGACGCTCCAGTTGTTTGAAGTCAAGTAGCGGTAGCCGAGCGTGGCGCCACCCAGGTTCAGCGTGGCGTGATAGTACATGGGCTCCTCGCCAGATGTCGGTGCGCCCTTAGCTGTTTGATGGACCGAGTGCTTATGTGACCTTGATGAATCGGGAGTGCTTGAGCGGAGCGGGACGAACAGCCGCGATGCCGTTTTCACCTCACCTCATCCTTATCAGAGACCAACTATAGCCCTACTCTTTCCGCCAGGGGCTGGACGCGAGTGATCGTGGAGAAGCCGTTCGGTCGCGACGCGGCCAGCTCTGCCGAGCTCTCCAACCACCTGGCGTCGCTGTTCAAGGAGGAGGAGATCTACCGGATCGACCACTACCTCGGCAAGGAGATGGTGCAGAACCTGATGACGCTCAGGTCAGTCGACGGTCCGGTTCGATGTGGGGATGTAATGGCGATAGATATCGGCTATTTTATGCCGTAAATCTCTCTTGTTGTTTGGTCGACTATTCGTGCGCTCATTTCTCTGCGTATGTATCATTTCTGTTCACCTTTTTATTTTTTGACCGACCAAAGTATTCTCGTATATTTTTTTCATCAACTTCTCTTAGAGCGAGGCCGAAAAGCGTAGCTAGCTTCCATCCTGTTACCGTGTGGCGTGTGCCCTTTTCCAACCGGGGCCACCCTTCATAACCCACCTTGCCTCCTACGACAGGTTCGGTAACGTCATCTTCGGTCCCACGTGGAACCGTAACCACATCTCGTGCGTCAACATCAGCTTCAAGGAGCCGTTTGGCACGCAGGGCCGCGGCGGCTACTTCGACGAGTTCGGCATCATTAGGTGGGTGCTGGCTCTGCAGATGGCGATCGGCCTTAAGTGGCCCCCGATGGAACGAATCTTGACGTTATAACTTCGCCTTTTTGGACACAGCTGTCCCTCGTTCCTCTGCTGTGCTTGCACGTAAGATAAGATGTGTCCGTTTCTTTCTAAACTTTTTGGTAGTCTTGCCTGAAGGATACCTATCATATTTTGTGTTCCAGGGACGTTATGCAGAACCACCTGTTGCAAATCCTCTGTCTGGCAGCCATGGAGAAGCCCTGCTCCTCCAATGCCGACGATATTCGCGACGAGAAGGTACGTACCACGAGGTTGTTTGTGGTGTTCGTTGTTTTCAATCAGCCCAATACACAATTACACATGGTCGAGAGTAAATATAGCTTTTGTATCCAAATATCTGTATTTGTGTGTCATAGATTTCATCCTTCCACTCAGAAACGTATGGTGCTATCGGTTTTTAATCTTGTTAGCTGTTACCGATATTTTCTACCAAATGCGCCACTAGGAATACATCTGCTCTTGTTTTCACTTCGATTAAAATAATGCACCTAGTCTTATCTCGCGACGTTCCTAATGAACGGTCCTACTTTCTCGCTGCTTTTAGATAGCAGTGTGCTACGTGCTTCCCCATGACCCCTAACCTGTCCGTCCTCGTCCTCAGGTGAAGGTGCTCAAGTGCACCCGGGAGCTGGAGATGAAGGACGTCGTACTGGGACAGTACGTCGGAGATCCCCAGGCCGAGGGCGACGCCAAGCTGGGGTACCTGGACGACCCCACCGTGCCCAAGGTGATGACTGGCCTATGACTGATCATGGATATTTGAGCACTCCACACAGACCTAAGCGCTCTGTTGTCATCGTCGAACCGTAGTTTTGCGGCTCATTGTCATTGTAGCAATATAGCACGTAGCACCACCACAGTGGTCTCACTAGCGAGCATGATGAGCATCTCAGGAAAAGTAGTTGAACTTCATAACGCTCCTATCCATCGATTTTACTCGGCCAAGCCTCCCAGTGCGACGGCCAGCGGAGCTGCTGCCATGCTAAACCGTACACACACTTAGCGTGACCCGAAGTGTCTGACCTTGTGGTACCCCTTGGCCACCGCAGGGCTCCGTGACCCCGACATTCGCGGCGGCGGCGCTGCACATTGACAACGAGCGCTGGGAGGGAGTGCCGTTCATCCTGAGATGCGGAAAGGGTAGGCCTTCCCTTGGTTTTTGGCTAAGAGTGCGCTTTGTAGTTGTGGCAAGACTCATGAGACGTAGTTATGACAACGGTGTTGATATTGCCAAGACTGAACTATGAAACTTGCCTCACTTATTCTCTTAGTTCTCAACTGTTCGTTTTAAATTCATGTTATCATTCATTAGTTCGGCACTTTAACAACGTGAACGTCACTAGCATCCCCCTAGTTCGCCACTTTGCCTAGTCTGCCGACCTTACCGAGCTCAGCATATCGACCGCCACTGACAATTAACACACTGCCCCCTATCTACCCACAGCGCTGAACGAGCGTAAGGCCGAGGTGCGCATCCAGTACCGGGACGTGCCTGGGGACATTTTCCGCGGCCAGTGCCAGCGCAACGAGCTGGTGATGCGCGTCCAGCCCGGCGAGGCCGTCTACATCAAGATGATGACCAAGAAGCCGGGCATGACGTTCGACATGGAGGAGACCGAGCTGGACCTCACCTATGGCGCCAGATACAAGGTAAGTCAGCTTCACTCACAGCACAGATACGGCTGGGTCAGCTGGGCCTGAGTTATTGACATATGTCACAGATATAAGACGTATTCTGTTAGATATCTCGTCCTGTTACGCAGCGCACGACAAGAAATACAATGGCGGCTTTATAACTTGTATGGCGGTGTTGATATCCATGCTGGAAGGTGCAGTAGAAAGGAGCTGTGATCAAGACAACACTTTGATTGCAATAGTCTGATCAAGCTGCTGACGGGTTGCCATCCAGGTGTGCATAAAAACTCGTTCTTTGGCTGACCATCCTCATGTCTGTCTCATCCACAGAACGTGAAGCTGCCGGACGCCTACGAGCGTCTGATCCTGGACGTGTTCTGCGGCTCCCAGATGCACTTTGTGCGCTCTGACGAGCTGGCAGAGGCGTGGCGCATCTTCACTCCCCTGCTGCACAAGATTGAGAACGAGAAGCCGGCGCCCGTTCAGTACAAGTGAGTGGCGACATCTGTCGAGCAGTTGTGCTAGGAAACTTTACCGGAAACTCGGCTACTCCAAGCTTGATTTATGTTCGTTTCTTTTATGTTTCGTCTAAACGGCTAAAGTAATAAAAGGAAAAAAAATATTGATCACATTTTGTTGTTATGAATTTAAATTGAGTCAGGCTATGAACATGCACGATGCACATATGCCTGGCACGTTTTCAGTCATTTTGACACCGCATCTTCGTTCCAGATATGGCTCTCGGGGACCAAAGGAGGCGGACGACCTCAGTGCGCGGATGGGCTTCAAGTACACGGGCACCTACCAGTGGAAGGGTGACAAGGCCAACCTGTGAGCGGCGCAGGCCCAGGAGACGCCGCTATGTGAACCCGACCGACTTGTGATACGAGCTGGTGGAAAGGAGCCGTTTTTCTGAGCGATCGTTTTTATCCTCAGGGCGGTTGTCACTGCGCACTTCTCCCATGACATCAGCGCTGGTCTGAGACGAATTATAGGTAACGACGATCATGCACAAACCGAAACCGAAAGCATTCCAAACCAGCCGCGGTCTAACAGTGTTTATTGTCCGGTTTAGACCATTCCAATTGGCGGGGAGGGAAGGCAGATATCGCCGAGCTCTCCCTGTATTGACCACGACTAGGCCCGTCCTCAGCTTTCAACTATACATTGTCAGTGGGTTGTGAAGTTGTCATTGGCAAACAGCGCGCGTCTCGTAGTCATTGCATGTTGTTTAATGATCTGGTCACTCTGTTGCACTCAGTTGTCATGTGACAGAGAGGTCATGGATAATCATAGCCGTGGCGTTGATTTGTGCGTGGCGGCCTGTCTTGGTGACTTTGCCTGTCCTCCGGTGGTCTTTTCCACTAGCTTTGTTTACGTCGTATATTGATGTTTGTAGCGAACATTCCAGAAATATGGTTTTTGCCAAATATATCTATCAACACTACCGAGGTTATTGTTCAGCAGACTAAGTTTTGTCTGTATGTTTGGGTAGGCCTCTGGATCTATCTGGGTATCTCGCGAAACAAGACCTGTGGGCAATATGATCACGGATACTCCAACTCCGATCATCAGCGCTCCTCGCAGCGCAGTGGATTTAAATGTTTTTCTTTTCTTTTCATCCGGAGATAGAAATAAGTGTGGGCTGTTTTTGCTGAGTTATGCGTAAAGTACAATCGCACCCTCGGCGGTAGCGTTAGCTAAATGGAAATTCATTCATCCTCAAATCGGAGACAGTAGGGGAAGTTGGGGCAATGCCGGAGTTGGGGCAAAGCCGAAATTCGAGATATTTCGAAAACCGTAAGACATGGATGCCACCTGTCAGTGATGCTCTGAAGCTTAAGTGACTACAATTATCGCATGTTTGTTACGAGTCGTCATTCGGAATACTTCGACTGTGAGGGCGCCAAGAGCGTTTTCAAGGTACGTTTCCCTTGTACTACATGCGCCTTTGAAGCTGCATTTTTTACTCATTATGCTACCGTTTGTCTGGCCAATTCGGTCAAGTAATCTTTAGCATGTCTTTGCATAAGTGTGCTGCCTATTTGAAATTTATACAGCACGTTGAAAAGTTATGGGCCTGCAAATGAAAGTATGGCTGGCTGGGGTAATGCCGAAAACGTGCGATTACGCACGTGTTAAAAGCACGCTACGTGGACTTTACTGCTGTAGAATAGCAGCGCGTATTTTTAGTCACACAAATTACACTTTCAACCGACACAACGGCCTGTTACCTATAAGGAATGATTTACCTGGCATTTTCTTATTATATCACACAATTATAACTTCCAGTGTGCACCGCGTCCTCAAGCTCTTGAAACGTGTGTCAGCTTTGATGAATTCTGGATAAAGTTTGAGATAAAATGGCAAAACATCAATGTCGGCATTCCCCGTAGATCATTTCTCCCATTTTCGGCTTTCCCCGCAGTCCGGGGCAACGCCGAAAAAGTCACTTCTTTGATATTTTTAGTTTGTGCGCTTAACGGTATGCGAATTCATCAAATGCGCCTGGTATGTTTGAAAGGCAAAAGACTGGCCTCTCGAATGACGCCAACAAGAATAGCTTATGTTTTCTACCTTGCGTGCTACGGGCGTCAGAAAAAAAGTCTTCGGCGTTCCCCCAACTTCCCCTAGTGACTTTATCGGGGCAATATCAGATGACATAACTTCAGCAGAGGGGCGACACCGAGACCGTTTAAAATCTGAAGCCAGTGCGTAGGAAAGCGAGTTAGGTCTACGCTCGCTTAGTGTCGTGTGCAACAAAGGCTGGGGTACTAACGCCTGCCAATAAGGTTTGGCTTTTATGATAGCTCTGAGTGACGAGGCTGTAGGACCAAGAGATATTCTCCCATTCTATGGTACCGACGTGTACTATGGTTCATTTTATCCGAGCCAACCATCGATAGCACACACAAAGAACGGTGTTGGAGCTCCAGGAACGATTGCAAAAGTTTGTTCTGCGCTCTGGCGTTCAGATGATTTGCTGGACAAGGGAAACAAGTCTTGAGCATTTTATGGACCTTCGTATTAAACAAGTTTGCTGGAGTGATGAATGCCATGTGCGCATGTTTTTGATGGAGTCACGACAAGCCCACGGCCACGTCCCACTTAATCGGATATCATTGCTTTTCAATCGATTCGGGAAATATATGCGGCGAACTTCAGTAATATCTGTCGACTAAGCACATTGCTAATGCGTGCAAGTATGAAGTAGGTGCCAGCGATCAGGCCAGCGATTATAAAAATTCATAATTTGCCGAACACTTTCGCATTGGCTACTCTTGGTCAGCAAAATCAATGGGCTGTCTCCAGTCTGGGGAATTGATCATCAATATCCGGTCGAGCTCAGTAGTCAGTGGTGCGATCTTCTCCCGTAGTCTGCCATCTGAACGGCCTCCATTCGTCCTATGATTGATGATTTCTATAATAGACTGTATTTTGGCTTCATCATTGCGCTTAATTAAATCGGGTTGGCGAGATTGAAATCGATATTGGAGTATCGGCGTCGCTCGTCTGGCTAATGAACGCTGTAATAGCAAGTGAGCGCTCGGACTTAGATGAGGTTAGGGGCATTTAATTACATCACCTGGCCGAAATTTCTTCACCTGGGATCCACAAAGCCTGTCAAATTGCATAATGCCGAACATGGTGAGCGGTGCGGTTACTGTCGTGATAGCATCACTCACTCCAAGAGAAGCAGGGAGCGGCGAGCAATTGGGATCGCCCGCCACTCCTTGAGCACGATGTGCTCCCCTCTTCGTCGTGCTTCCTTCTGGAGTAATGGGGGTGTGGGAGAGGAGCGAGGCCCTTTGTTATACACGACAGGAAGTTTACCGCCCTCGGCCTGCACTGGTGATGGCTCTTCAGCCCAATGTCGGTCAGCGGAGCCGTTTTTCTAGGCGGTGTTGACCGTGCTCCAAATGGCTGGATGGGTGCTAGGAGGCTGGGAGGATGCGTGCTGTCACTGGCAAGGGGTCACGGCTCGAGGCTATCGACTTGAACTCACGTGCGTGACAGTGTCCTTTGTTACCTTGCGTGTGCACAGATCCTCTTCTTAGCACACCTGCTTGTGCTAATCTGTCTATCTCGCGAACTAATGCCACCACATGTGCATTCATGCGGTCTGCCTAAGTCAGTAATTATCCCATCCCAGTCGCTTCTGCTATCACAAATGTTCTTTGTACAGTGAATGTAAGCACGGATAAACGATATTCGCGAGGCTCAACGAAACAGTTTCCATCGTCTCTGGAAGATCTGATACTGTCCTCTCTCT